>NW_008614489.1:41394-136743 GCF_000691845.1 Merops nubicus | reverse complement strand
GAATATTGCTGTTTCCCATTTCTTTTGGGACTCTTCTATTAGCTTGTGTTTCTCTCGGAGCATTCCCAAGGACATCCTGGTTGCTACGATCATGTTACAACTGTACTTTTACAGCCTCTTCTCTTGCTGTGTCAGGAGTGCTAGGGTTCACGTCCTGTTGCAGACAGAGCCTGATGAAAAGCTCTGTGTTTGATAAGCCATAACTATATGTTCTTAAATTGGGCCCATTTAGAAAAAAGGGATGTTCAAAGCATGCAAACAAGTCACAGGAGAAGTACAGTTAGGCAATACATGGCCGTGGGCAGACTTCTGGTCAGTGTCATCTAGTGGCCCATGTAACTCAAAATGCTATTCTGAATAGTCACTCCTAGGGGGATTGCTGCTGGAAGAAACAAATATTGTTGAGATTGACAGAGAAAGCACAGTGCCTACTCTGACCTGTAACTTAAGGCTTTACTAAGACAGCAGACAGGTTGGTGAGGGCAGGGGGGAGAGAGAGTGAGAGAAATTCCGAATGCATAATTCAATGTGGTAAGAAACCAAAGTTGTTAACTTGTGAATTTAGCAAGACTAATGCACAAGGACAAGCTTAACCACTGTGGAAATAATAAAGAAATAAAAATTAATAACCACTGAACAGAGGAAACAAAGAAAGACAAAATTAAAAGCCTGTGAACACATGTTAATCACTGTACTTAATACAATAAATTACACTATTGAGGTCTCCTAAGAATACTTGGTATCTGAAAAAAATATAAGACAAATTAAAGATACTCAATAGTATTCACATTTACAACACAAGACATATCAACTTTATAGCATAGTTCTTGAGGCATTGGCTTATTCTAAACAGAAGCTAAACTCCCTGTTCACAAAAATAAATGCACTCTCAAAGACTGCACACAATAAGATGTCATGTGCATAATCTCTGTTTTAAAGAGTTTGTTTTAATAATGGAGAGAGGGCCTTTTGGCTAAAGAAGTGGATGAACATTTTGAAACATCTTTTATGCCACTGGCAAGCTAGAAAAGTAGTGGTTACCATGATGTTTTAATGTGTCTTGCCAGTCTTAGCACAAGCACATCTGTAAAGGAATGAGAGCCAGGGCAGTGATGGAAAAAATAGGCACCCATCTCGGGCTGAAGGATCAGGTGCAGTGAAGGTCTCACACAGAGTCTTGTGCAAGAGGAAAGATGGTAAGTAGCGCTTTGTAAGGAGGCAGGTAGTGGCAAAATCAAATGGGTAAAAGTCCTGTTCCAACTGTTCCCCTTCAGTGTCATATTTATGGTATCTCCTGAGGCTATGTTATATCTTAAGAACCCACATACCACTCTACTACATCATTCAAGTGTCCAAGAAAGTCGCTGTCTTACCCTTTCAACACTCTGGTTGGGGGAAAAAAAAAAAAAAAGTAACCTTCTCTTTATTTGTCAGAAGCTGAGCTACTGAGAGCATTGGTGTGTTCTCCAGGGTTCAGGAAAGCTACAGCTCACCAATGATTTAAATCCCATCCTTTGTAACCCTCTCCCATTGGAAACAATCCTGTGAACCCATCAGTGAACATTTAAAAAAAAAAAACAACCTACAATTCTGCTTTTTTATGTGTGTGTTTTTCCTCAAAAGAAGCACTATTTCAGTGATCGTGTCCTCACAGCTGAATAACGGGAGACTACAAATGTAGTTCAAGCACTGCACACCCAGTCATTCACTTTCCTTCACTGCCAGCTGACTTTCTCACCTATTCCTTCCAAGGTAAATCTGCCACAGAGGCAGCTAAAACTAAGAAATGTAGATATACACCCATTGATGCCACTCAGTCATGGGGACAAGTATTGGTCCCTGGACATCTTTGATTTATCAGAATAGACAAACCCAGGTCAAAAAGACTAAATTAATTACAACACAAATAGGATCCAAAAGGAGAGCTTAAAGTGCTAGATGACACAAAACATGTAAATAAATGAAGCAACACTTAGTGAGGGAATGACATCTTGTATCCACAGGATGTGAATAGGTGTTACTGCCATTAAATAAAACAATGCATGAAAAAGCCATCTGTGCATGAAATAGTAGAAACAGCTTATTTGCAAAAGCCCTCAATCACATTTGGGAGAAATGTAAATGTTTAACCATTCTAAAAATGAGAACAAGACTGTTTTGCCACATGGGCACAGAAAGACACTGTAATGAGAGTCTCAGCTGTGCTCAAGCCTTTCTTGCTCTTAGCCTCCAGAAGAGGAGAAGATCTGACTTTTCAAGCCAAAGTTGATAAAATTCCAGCTCCTCCTAGATTTCAGTCCATTCTTGTTTGATATGAGACTCATATTCAATAACCTATTGCCATTAGTAATTCTTCATTGTCCCTAGTCTGGAGAAAAAGTGACACCAAATGAAACAGCAGATGGCTGATTGACATTCACTGAGACATTCAATGATATAGTCAAGAGTACAGAATATTCCTATCAGTTTTATACGAGCACATTCCTCATACTCAAACTCCATCTCTGCCCAGCAGGGGAAATTTAAAAGGATCCTTCCAGAAATCTTCATTACCTGTTATCGTTAACACTAAAAAAAATAATGACAGAACCTAAACAAGAAATTGTAAGATCTGCCTTGCAAAGCTCGTTAGGGAAAATGAAATATAGTCATGTAATGATGTGTGAGACAAACTCACACAGTTTAAACTCACTCCCTAACTCAGCATCTCCTCTAGCACTGCAGGATTAATGTGCTACTCAAATATAGTTTTTCACACTATCCTAGAAAATAAAAGATAATTCTGCTACTATGTGTGAAATGGTTATACTGTCATCAATCAGAGGAGATTAAAATGAGTGCAGCTTGCATGGGAAAAATGCTTTAGCTCCAGTGCATTTTCACTTTTTAAGCAGAAATGAAATAGGTGAAACATTTAGGTGATAACACAGGCACTCCTGGTACATTGTGCCTAAATCCCCCAGCATCATGCATCTAATTAGGAGCAAGGACAGTTGCATCTCCAACCCAAGTGAGGAAGGTGCTCCATCTGTTGCCACGGTAACACTTCCACCTCTGCTCTCCCTCACCGCTGGTCCCCTCCCAGGTGCTGCAGTCACCACTTCACACCAGCCCTCTGTCTCCCAGCCCTGCATCCCTCCATGGCCCCCAGCCCCACTTGGACACCCACCCACCCTCTGGCCACGGGCTCAGGGCATGCACTGCCATCAGCACCACGCAGCTGGGAAACCCATGAGGGAGATGATGAAGGAAAAGCACCAGTTCCTCTCACACAGAGCAGGCTGTGGAGGTTCTGTTTGCTTCGTTTAGAGGTGTTTGTGCAGGGATATGCTACAAGGGAAAGTCACAGGGTCAATATATGTCACTTTCTGTGGTACACAGACTTGGGCTGATCCTTTGCTCAGCAGTGAATGTCACGGGTAATTAACTCCAGAGCAGTCTTTTTGCTGGTATTTTTTTATTATATTATTTAATAACAGAAGAGAAGTAATATTGACCTAGCCACATTTCTCTAACTCAATGTATTTTGGGTATATCCAATCCTGACTACTGTTCTTAAATTTTTCATTTTTATTTCTATTCTACATATTTTTATTCTACAGGTTTAATTTTTATTTCTATTTGTTTTTATTTTTCCCAATTTCAGTAAAAGGAAGATGAAAATAAACGTTTTGCTTGAGGTCTTGCAGTATTTCTTTCTGAATCCTGCTAAAAATTCTCCAGCCTTGAACATTTTTCACTGCAAATAATTTAAAACTTTGTAAGCTTTCCAGTAAAAGTTTTCTGAACTTTTCTTAAACATTTTAAACTTTCCCAGATCATTAAAGCTCTTTTCAGCAGAAGAATAGGAAAAATCTATTTTTTCTTTTTTATTTTTCTTTTCATTTTCTTTTTTCTAAGATTTTTTTTCTTTTCATGCTGAAATGTGAGTAGCACACAACTGAAGTCCAATGGCTAATGCTAGTTTCAATTTTTACTTGCTATCAATACACATTCAAGCTGTTTTCTTCACTTGAGCATCTCCAAACTTGTTGCTATTGTAGCAGGAGAGAAAAACTCATCTCTAATCTGACAACTTAGGCCAATACAGAAAAACAGACATCTCCTTTCTATGGCAATTTTCTGTTTCACTGTTATCCTCTAAAACACATTTCATAACGCTCAGCTGTGAAATTTTGCTTTATAAGTGTTTCATGAAACAATTCATAATATACATTTCAATTGCCAATGAAAGAGAAAAGTTATTATAGCAGTTCCAATACCAAAAGCTAGTCCATTGTGAACAACATGAAAGAAATAGATATGCTTTTGGCTAGTGGGACCCTGCATGAATCCTTACTTTTTAATTTTCTAATGTAACAGTAAGAATGCAAATGAGTGACCCACAGTACAAGCTGCTCTAAGTACATTTTTCTTATTCTTAAAATGTGAAATGAAAGCCATGAGAAAGATGGTTGAAATTGTACTGGAGGCAATAATTGCATGGAAAAATGAAATAAGGAATGTGAGAATTCTTGAAAGCAGCTACTGAACAACTGATTTTTTAATTATGCTTTTTTTAAAAAGAAAACATCAGTCCTAGTTGATAAAGACATATAGGTAAGTCATCTGTCATTAGACTGAACAAAGTTTGAGGACAATCCTAATGTAGTTGATCACTTTCTCTAAACCCATAAAGAAGAGCACTCATTGAAGTTGCAAAATAGCCACCTGCTGCAACTTTGTTCACTTGAATTTAGTGACTTTCATAATTCAAGTGGCATTACCAGTCTGGGAGAAATGGGTGATCAAATATTAAACCAAAAAATTTTCTCATCTGAACCTTCTTTTCAGATTCTTTTCATCTTGTTCTTATTATAATACAAAGATTTAAGAGTGCTTCAGAGATGGATGAAATTGAGCAACCACAACAGCAAATAAGGGAACTATTCTGCCTGACATTATGTTCTTTGATAATAATAATCAAACACTAATTACTCTGCAAGCAAGAAAAAACCTTGAAGTTCTACAAACTAACGAAAAGGCTCTGAGGGGACAAACTCTGGACAGTTGCCAGTGCTATACTGGTCAGTGCATCTAAAATTAAAGAAAACTGATCCATGATTGTGTCCTGAAGAACAAAGACTAAATGTACAACTGATGGCTTTTTCCAAAGCATGACAACCTTTATCTAGATGAAGGTCAGCAAAGGCAGGTAGACATTCCTCAAAGCATTTATGTACCCTAATCATACTTCTAACAGTTCTAAGAAGCTTAATTTCAGTAGAACAACTCAGGAAAGATCTGAACAAATTTGCTGAGGTGCTTCAGGCATTTTAAATGCCTAATGATAGGCTATGGAGCAAACTCATCAGGGTCTTTATTAGCTGAGGTGACAGGTGAGTCACCACAAGAAATAGCCTGAGGGGCCTGAGGTGATAGCTGGGGTGACAGGTGATAAACAGGTTGGAACCCTGAACTCCCATGTTCCAGAACAGAATATTGTTTGGTACAGGCAGAGAGAGAATACTCTGGATGGCAGCACATTTCACCCCTCCTGTTGAAGATGCATCACCATAAAGAAAAGTTTCACAGAGACAGGAGAACAAGAAGAAAAGTCACTTTGCAATCAACAGCAACTTGCAATATTAGCTGCAGATAAGTAAGTGTTTACACACTTCACGTGAGACAATTACTGGATAAAAAGAAAAATAACACACTAAACCTTTGTAAGCTTTGTCCTATCTTAGTTCTCCAACCCCATCTAAGAAAGCACTTTCTGGCCCTGACTTGCAGTTTCCCAGAGGTATTTATTGCTATGCAAAAGTCAGTGCTTTGAAGCACATCCTCTTCCATTAGATGTACTTTTTGTTAATTTAGGTAGTATAGAACTCAGGATAGTGCCCCTTATAAATACTGGAATGGGCAGGAACATCAGAACTTTCCTGCTGTTTGGGTGGGCTAGGAGGCAGTCACATGTATGGATTATATTCACAGCTCTTAGGATCTCTCATTTCAATTTGACAGGCACTGTCATAGATCAGGAAATGTAGTAGGAAAAGGGCACATTTACACCACACCTTGGAAATTCTGACGATATTTTAGAAACAAATTGTTTCCCCTAACAAAGGCTGAAATAAAAAAGTCATTAAAGCCAGCTGAGTAAAACCTGATGTTTGACACAGTTCAGTCATATTTTTAATGAGTAAACTAAAGAAATCAGAAATAAGAGCAAAAAGCTCATGTGGCATTAAAAAATATTTATGGGGGTAAGAATTCTGAAGTAGATCAAGAGATAATGTGATCAAACAAGCACCATCTCCTTCCAGAAATATTTTTCTATATGCACCCAAGCAGCTTATACTCTGCACATGATGGATAAGGAAGGCTTATCATGAACTTTAGGAACGACACGGACGACTCGGCATAAGGTTGATCTAAATTATATTCCCTGAACTGTAATGCTAAATGCCCCAAATCTGGGAGCTAAATAAGGTTCAGTTTAGACAAATTTATTAGGAAATACAGTTGTATTATGCGATTAAGATTTTCTATATCAAACTTATTTTACTATATATTGCAGGTGAGGTTCTTAATGTTACCAGATATTATGTGACCTGTTTTGTCCCATTATAGAAATCTATTTTCAGTAAATATGCCAAAAGCAGGATCAATGTCAAGTAAATTGCTCTGAATGACTTCATAATTATTGGTTTTATTTCAGTCAAAAAAGTACAACCATTTCTGAGTGTGAAGTTATAATAGCAACATCATCATATTTAACATTATTTTAAAAGTTCGTGCAAACTCTTGAGGTAAGTTCTTGTGATTTGGATCAAAAACTCAAAAGTTGCAAGAAGAGTAGGTTTGTGTTAGAAAACAGCTTTATCTATGCTGAAAATCTGCCAATACTGTGAGGAGAGGAGAGGAGAGGAGAGGAGAGGAGAGAAGAGAAGAGAAGAGAAGAGAAGAGAAGAGAAGAGAAGAGAAGAGAAGAGAAGAGAAGAGAAGAGAAGAGAAGAGAAGAGAAGAGAAGAGAAGAGAAGAGAAGAGAAGAGAAGAGAAGAGAAGAGAAGAGAAGAGGAGAGGAGAGGAGAGAAGAGAAGAGAAGAGAAGAGAAGAGAAGAGAAGAGAAGAGAAGAGAAGAGAAGAGAAGAGAAGAGAAGAGAAGAGAAGAGAAGAGAAGAGAAGAGAAGAGAAGATCCTTGCAGCTAAATTTCCCAGAGAATCTGTCTAAAAGACACAATTTTCTCTTCTGGCAGTAAACAGGATTTTCTTTGTAATCGGTACTCTGAAGTTCTGACCTGCACATTCTTTTATTTCCATGCATTGAGAGTGGAGCAGTTGTTCCAGATTACACCTTAGCTGAACCCAGCAAAACTTAATTTCAAGACTCTCAGCCGGGTGAGAGAGAAAATGGGGAAAAGAACTTGACTGAAAGAACTTCCATTAAGTTTTGAGTTACATGATTTCTCTGAGATCATTCTGTCACACTAGGTATTTCAGAGGATATTTACTCTTTGCTATTCATAGTGGCATACGGCATGGAGAAATCACTGTGACTCTGCATAGAGGTACCCCAAAATATATGTGTACTGCCCTGTTGTTGCAGGTAACTGCTGACTTTTACATCAATAAACTGATAGATCTGAGAAATCAAGCTGACTAAAATATTGGCTGATAAGCACATGGCTTTGATCAATGCTAAAAAATGAAGGGTAAAGAAAAGGCATGAAAACGTTTCTGAAAAAAAAATACAGTAATTTTGAATTTAGCAAGACCCAAATTTCTATCAGAAAAAGTGCAGGCACATTCTTTGGGTTTTTTCAAAATAACAGCAATAACTGAAAACATTTATAAAGGATTCTTTCATCTGCAAAACCTATGGAGACTTCATAGTCGAAAAAACATAAGTTGAATTGATCAACCTGTTATGTGAAAGTCCTCCACATTTACTCAGATTTTCTTCCTTTTTTTCTCCCAGCATAAGCTAAATATTATTTTTCTTTTCCTGAGTGATATTCATAAAGCATAACAGACAGAACCTCAGATACCTATTTAGACTTTTCATTATATGTACAACTTAGAATTCAAAGTTCCATTCTGAACCTCTTGTGCCCAGCTCCTATTTTTATCAAGGTATTTTTCCATTCTGTACATTCTGGACTGCTGCAGAAATATGCTATTTACTTTATGAAACTGTTTAAAATTTGTGATCCTCACTTTCTCATGTAGGGGTGCTATTCTTTTTTGTTTTTTACAAACAGAGCAATTTTTTATTTCTATCTGCTTTTAAACGTTTTGTAGATCACTCTAACCTAAACAGGAACAAGTAAACTTGCAAAATTCATATAAAGACTGCAGTCCATGCTTGGCTATCACTAAATCTTCCTTTTTAATAAATCAGTTGAAGATAAAACAGTATGTCATTTTCTACTAGTGCAGAGTCTGAATTCATATATTTGATGATTGTACCTCTGTGCTACAATCAAGGTCTGGCTCAAGCAAAAGCGAGAGTGTTGTTTTGGAGGTCTGTGCATGAAGGTCTGTGCACCCTGAAACCCCACTGAATTCTGTGGGAGTACAGTGCCCTTAGATGCCCTCAAAGTCTACAAAAACTCAGCCCCTGAACTGATTATGAAATGATGCAGCCTGGTGTTCAATACCTGCTGTGGCAATTGTAAACCAGCACAGGTTGCCAGGCCAAGAGTACAAGACACTGGCAGAACAGCAGGATGCACAAGTACTGAGGGAGCTGGTGGATATGAATGCAACCACACTGGATAACCATTGATCAATCATGGTGATTAGGAGAACTGCCAAAAGACTGGAGGAAAGCAAATGTCACCCCTATCTCCAATTCAAGCAAGAAGGACTAGATGATCTTTCAAGGTCCCTTCCAACCCCTATGATTCTATGATTCTATGATTCTATGATTCTCCTAGAAACCACTTCCAGGCATACGAATGGCAGGAAAATCACCAGGAGTAGTCAGCATGGACTGACCAAGGGGAAGTCATGCTTGACTCTAAGTGTGCAATGATATGACTGGCCTGGTAGATGAGCTGCTGATCTTTGGGCTGGATGAGCAGACAGTAAGGTGTCTTAAACTATTTAATTTCATTAAGAACAGCTATCTAATCAGCAATATCTATTTAAAACAGCTTATTTTTAGTATGGCTCTGAGAACAAAACAAATCAAAACAACAAACAAACAAACAAAAACCAAACCAAAACAATACATTTCAAATGTAACAACATCCTGTGATTACACTCAGCATGACCCCTTGCTTTGGGACAGACAGGTGATACAACCTTATCAGCTTAGTGAAACATTTCATGTGTCAGAATTTATTTATCCTCATAAAATATGCAAGTAAATTCTTCAGGTTTTACAAAAATACTAATAATCTCTGAAGAAATAACAATTACCACTATTTACCCTCTGTCTGTTGCTAAAAAGAATTTTAAATGTCACTTCTACTGAAATGGCAGCTTGGTACAAAATGAGGGAGAGTCTAGCTGTCTTGGTTTTCCACATGTACCATATGTATTTTTCATGTAATAAGTAAATTAATTTCAAAGTACTGCATAATGATTTCTGATATTAAGTTCTTCATATCAATCAGTACATTTGGAAAAAAATAATCACTAGGGTTAGCATTAAATAATTATTTAAAGTACAAAATACATAGCTCAGAACCAAACATTATTTTTTTTTTCCATTACTCAACTTCAAAAAGAACCACCTTGTGAAAAATTTGCCACATTCTTAAAGCATTGCCTATGTCTGCATTTGCAAAGGCAGCATTGCCCTGGAAGCAGTTATGTCTGATCCATTTTCTTCATGTCACTTGTAAGGTTTACTCCAAGCATTCATTTCAGTGCCACAAATTAGAACTGCTCTGTTACAGAAGTACTATCTTGAACAAAAATTTTGTTATCAAATTCTCAGTGAATTCTAGAAAAGGCCTGCTTATCCTGCAAAAAGGCAGCCTCCAGAAAGCCCTTCCAAACTATCAGTTATGGGTCCTCTGTGGATTAAAAGCAGGACAGAGACTTTATAACGGACTTCTCTGGAGTGATTTAGGAACCCACTATAGCAAACTCCCTTCAAACCATAATTCGCACCATGGATAAGAGTGACACAGTGGAAATTAGTTCTCCTTTTTCAATTAGGAGCCCTTGAAATATTACCCTGCACATGATTACTTTTTCAGCAGCAGTGCTACGCTTGTAAAGATTGTGGCTGAAGGCACCTCACTGCATAGTGCCTGAGCATCTGCTGCCAACTGTGCATGGCAGATGAAAGCTGAGAGCAGGGATGAACATCACAAGATGACTAACAGCATTACATCATTACTTGTTTTGTCTCACAAAGAAATAAAAATAACATCGAGAGGCATTAGAATAACAATATTTCTGTGACCAAAATCCAAATATTTGACCTTTTTGCACATACAATATCTTTGCTTACAGCATCCCAAGTTCTCATATGCTCAAGAACAAAGGCCTCCTTGTTCTGGTTCCTCCATTGTACCCACAAGACACAAATTCTAGTTGTTCAAATATGACACAGGTCAGGAGTATCAGAGTATCATCAGTTAGAAATTTCCATGTGTGCTGGCTGTTCAACTGCACACTTAGATTGCAATAAAATTAGAAAAATTTCCCTTTTCTGCAAAATTCTATGGAAAGCTTTTTTTTTTTGGTTAAAACTATAAATATCAGATTTTGCCTTAATGACGAGGCACTGCTTGAGTGAAAACTTAATATACATTTCTTGATCATAGTGTTAAAATTCTCACAGAAGATTTATACACAGGTCTATCCATTAAGATGAAGAAGTTCTGCTGATGTAGATAGGAATAGAAAAATTACTGAAACTGCTCCTAACACAGAGCTACATGATATTTTGTACTGGCTGCAAATAGCATGCAAGTTGCAGGAAGAGGAGCTTTTGAACCATGTACCATGACTTTGAAACTGTAGAAGGGAATGGTTACTGGAGTTGCAAGCAAAATGCTATCATTTCCTTACACAAGTGCTTAATTAAGTCCATGTTTATATTCTCTTAATACATTTACAAAACAAGACACTGTTTTTTGATGTAAACATATTTTTCCCCATATGTTTCCTGGAAAATGTTTACGTGTAAAACTGAACAGAGTTTTCAGGCTTTGCTGCCTGCATGTGGGTCCTATAGCAATAGTTATGCATCATGTAAGAATTTGTTTTTCAGAGTCCTGAAGCATTGACACATCACACGAAAAACAATGGCTGGTGACTAATAAAAACGTGGTACATACTTCTGAAGACTGGAATATGCACCTGGCTGCACAAATATGATGTCATATGCCAAAATTTGGGCACCCATCTTTGTACCTTCTGATCTATTTAATACTGAATTAACATATGAAGTCATTTCACTTTACATATTAAGCATTTATTTCAGGGCATTTCTTCAGAGTCTTTGCTCCATTTGGAATACGGGCATGAAGAAAAGTCTAGTAAGCATCCAGGCATTTTGCTGTATGGGTTAAAGCTCTCAGATGAACTAACAAATAGTGCAGAACTTTATACATTTTGAAGGTGGCAAGTGTATTACATTAAATCAGTGAGATTAGAAGAACAGAATGGCCCTCAAGAAGAGGACTGTATCTGTGTCTCATATCTGTGTCTGCAAACTCTTGACAAGTCCCTACTGTAAGCCCTTCTAATCAAAATAAAAGCATCAGCCAGAGAGGACAGTTGTATATTAGCCCCTAATCCAACAATTTTCCATGCACACAGTGGTGCCCAAGGCAAAGGAGGAAACACCTTACTTTCAGTCTTTCCCTGGAGTGTAATACCAGGTTTCACTGTACTTGCTGGAGCTGCAGCAATAGGCAGCAATACAGGTCTGTGCTGCTCAGGCTTTGTGCCACACTTTGAAGACTGCCAACATCTCATCAGAGCAGTGTCTTGGCAATAAAAGTCCTCCCTTTAAAATTATTTCATTAAAATTCTTTCTCATTATTAATCTCTTATTAGCTTAAGGTAAGGATTTTTTGATTCTGAGTTATGATGGAAATCATATTTTTTTGTGTACAAGTCTTCACTTCATGGAGGTTGTTAACAGCACAGGACTCATCTCCATGGGATAGTTTCATGGAGACATCCACCTCAAAACTGTTTATTTACATGAAGGAAGCACATTGAATTACAAATTAGATCAGGGCAGCTGTTTAATTCAGAATTATATTTAGTATGTGTACATGTCAGTGCTTCTGTTATCAAATATCATTGCACAGTTAGCCAGAGTTGGACAAAAATGGTACTGGCCACATATTTCAAAAGTCCATAGATATTAAGCATGGTATTCATCATGAATCAGTAAGAAAAAAATCAAAATATCTGAACTGTTCACAAAGCGAAACATTCCAAAATAATTTTTCCAATCTTCTAGAAATAGTCTATCCATAAATGTCTTATTTTTATACATTAAAAATCTGTCAATAGCATTGAACACTTCAGTGATATTTTGCCAAAACTCCTTTTTTTTTAAAAAAAAGGTATATTCCCTCATAAGGCCTTGATTTAGCTGAATCACCATTCTCCAGTAGAAAACATTTCTATGAGAAAATTTCCTCTTTGGCCTTAGAAAGTAATGCCATTAACTTATTTCTTCAGTAAATCAAAGACTTACAGAGTCACTTGTAGCAAATCTGGGAACTGAATGAGATTGACATCTTCCATATAACAGAATGAAATATCACCCATTTATCTATACAATTCATTGCAATCACGATGCCGAACCTTACAGGCTTGGGTGTACAGGTGACACCAGTAGCTGACAGGAGACAACACTTCTACCCCACCCAGCTACAGTCTGGCAGAGAAAACAATAATTCCAAAGGTTGGTATTTTAGGGTTGAGTAACCAGTTTTGTACTTCTGTAGTAAAATGTGAGTTATTACATTTTGCTACCTCATTTACACCGGGGAAATGATTTTTCCTTATTCTAACCCCTCTAACGGCAGAGGGACATTTTGAGGCATTAAATTTATAGCTCCTAAGCATAAGCAGTTGAACTTTATATGAATGCTATGTGCTATGTTTTCATCTCCTCCTGAAAAAAACACTATTTACTTTACATAATAAGATAACCAAACACATAACCTTGGGTTTTAGTTTATAGAAGCATCATAACATGTTGCAGAATGTCAATATTACTAACCAATTAGTAACGACCAGTTAGTTTTCATATGTACTCGATTAAACTTTACTGTTAAGTTAATAAGCTCTTGAGAAGTTCTGGGCTTGGTCCCATTTAGTAAACCTCTCTCACCTTATGTTCTCAGATCTGCTGCTTCTCATGTCAGCTCACATATTTTTTTTAACTGCAGAGCAAGACAAATCAAGTTTTCAGCAAGGCAGAATACTATTTACTGCTATTCTGGCAACTGAATAAAGGCAATTGAGTTAGTTCAGACTGTTTAACAGAGAAGCAGTTGCTGCTTCTTCGAGGTAATGTACCTGCAAAAAGGAGGAATGAAGATCTCATTCACTCTAGGCCACCAAACACTGACTGCCTCAGATGCAATGGATGAATCATGCTAGATCTGAACACAGCAGCAGTGCCAGATCCAGCTCAGGTGGCTCAGTATCTTCATTGCTTCACTTTCCTCACAGAAGGTGCCATAAAGTCAACTCCAGAATGTACCTATGTCTTCTAAACATAGTGGTGAATCTCTTTGTACATATACATACAAGCACTGCTCTCTCTCCATCATTAAAGTATCATACACTGCTTATTCATCCTATGGTCATACGCTGCTGCCCCTCACAGTAGGCAACTGGAGTTCAAAGACAAATTGATACTGAGTTCACTTTGTGTGTCTCTTTTTAACCATCATTTACTTACAGCGGCTTCTGTGAGGTGTTTAGCTATTAAAAATCCAAATATTATCATTGGTGCTTTAAAGAACATCATGCTGACATATCAGGTACACAAAGCAGTAATATATAGCTGCATTTATTACCTATAACCAGAAAAACCCATCAAGAATGAAAGTAAACTAACAATATTTTAAAATAATAAAAGCTACACATTTGCTTATACTCTCTGAACAAACTTGAAAGGGCTGTGTCTTATGACCAACCTGGAATAATTTACCATCCAGAAAATCTGCACTAGAACAATAAAAACCCCACTTATTTAGATTTATTTCAACAGCAAAATAATCACATATGCATCTTATCCTCTACTGCATAATATATGTTTTCATTTATGCAAAATTATAAAAATTTTAAATTCCCTGGCCCTAGAAGAACAGAAAGGTAAACCCAATTATTTTAATGAATAAAAAAGCCTTTGGGTCACTGATAACTCAGATCTCTAACAGAGAAAAGAGAATAATATTATGCAATGGATTACAATATTCAAGACAAGAAAACAGTCTGGTTTATTTTTATCCTACTGACTTATCTCTGATTTGAAGATATGCCAGTATCATTTAAAGCTCAACGCTCCTTAAAAAAAGGCAAGCATAAATAAATTGGCAAAGCTCAACAGAAACAACCTGAGCAGCCAAACTCAAATTGTCTTAGTTGTTTCATGCCTAAATCTTGGATTAATAAATATTAATTTTAAAATTTATAAATATTTATTCAACATCTAGGTCTGAATACAAGTGGTTATATTTCATGCTAATTTGCAGGATTAAGAGGATTGATTTTATGGGTATTTTTCTTCAATATCAGAATTTCTTAGGATGCTTTCCATATCTCCAAGTGGCTCCCTCAGCAAATGTAATGAGTCAAATCACAATGGAGTACATTCAGTCACTGTGAATGGCACCCAGCTGGCACTGCTGAATGACAGCAGGCAGGAAGGGCAACCCAGGGGACTGGCACTTGCCTGGCAGGTGGAAAGTCGGAGTAGAAGACAGTGCTCATCTTTAACAAAATGCAGGGAAGATTTGTCCTGCAGGGAAGCCTCCTGCAGCAGCTTCACTGGAAGTAGAACAACACTTTCAAAACAGCAGTGCACAGGGCGAGGTATTTATTCAGAGTGATTGATTTTTTTTTTCAAACTTCCAGTCAGGAATTATATTCCTCAAACCAGTCCTGCATGCCTGTCCGCAGCACTGTCAGAGAGGAGGGATGGACAGGACAGATTTAGTAAGGCCTTGGCTTACTGCCCGGCCCAGGCACGGCTGCCAGGCACTGCTCCCTCAGAGGGACCGTGGTCCCCAGGGGAGGATCTGGGAGGGCACAGGGAGGGAGCGTCGCTCTTGGCTCCTCACCAGGGCTGTGTGAGCACCTGCAGGGTACAGACCCAAAGGACAACAGCAGGCCTGGACAACAGACCTCCCCGAACTGGTTACCACCTCAAAGGTCTCTGCTCTGAATAGCTGGTGGCATGGCAGAAATTCTGAGTAGAAGGCATATTTTACCTTAGAGGCCTTCAATGCTCAAACACTTCTCTCTGATTTTCCAGGAAGAAAACAACTCAGTGATAATTCCTCCCCCTCAGGTCTCGTGGGTGACCTGTGTTATTCATAATTACTTATTGACTTGCGTGTTTGCAGAACAAATAACAGAAACCATGAAGAGTAATGAAACCTGATATCCAAGAGGACACTAAGATAGATAAACATAAAATATAATTGTATCATTCTTTTTAATTAAACTTTGTGGAAAATGAATGAACTATTTCACTAACAATATCTTGCAGCTCCAAGTGTAATATCAGTTAAGTAGCTAAATAAGCACTGGTGGAACGGCTGCATCAAGACAGACAGACTCATCTGTGAAAACAGTCCTAAGGGAAAAAAAAAAAAAGAAATAAAGACCATTTCAGTACACATCTGGAAACAGGAGTGGGATTCACGTGAGAAATTCCCCAAAAGGAAAACAGGGTGTACATTACAGAGCAGGAGCTGGCAGAAAGAAAAGGAATTTAGAGACAGGAGACTAAGAAAGGGGTCTGTTTTCATTGCTGATTTGGCTGTGGGAGCAGCTGAGGAAAGGGCAAGTGACTGCAGAGAGGAGGGAGGAAGGGGTGATGACTGGCAGGAGATGCCATTTGCAGAAGGGCAATGCCATCAGGGTAGGAGAGGGTGGAGGGCTGTGGGTTGGAGCTATGAAAGCGGGTTCATATGATTAAAAGGGAACTGTGCCGCTCCTTGCTCACCCCAGGGTCAGGTTGAGCTCCCTCTTGTCTGTGCTTAGAAGAAATGCGACAGACCCGAAAAAAAAAAACAGAGTTCAGTTGCACCTAGGGCAAGGAAAAATTAAGGAATAGACAGATATACCACCTGTGGATTCAAACACAAAAGCATGGTGAGCATCGTGGACCTCAGCTGGGGTTAGGAGGCAGGGGAGGATGACCTTTGCCATCTCTCACCTCATTTGCAAGAGCAAACAGCCATTCAGTTACTAAACTGGAAGAATTTAATGTTCCATGCAATTTAAATTCATGTTCCTCAAGATTGTGAACAGTTTAATGCAGGATAGAAAACTCTGATTAAGCTCCATTTCTACACTGTACTATCAAGTTATTTTTGATTGCATAAAGATGATTTTGAGGATATTGTCACTATAGAAACTAGTCTTAAAGGAAGTTCTTTTACTCTATTTTCCCACTAAAGAAAGCAAAGAAAATGCTCTTTTTATGAACTGGTAGATATAGATGTATTTACATTTAAATATTTTCCTCCTGCTCCTCTTTAACCACTTTTGTATTTGATGATATTGCCTTCATTATCTTCATTTCAAACTGGATTTTTCGTTTTTCCCTCTGAAGATTGTTCTGCTTGCATGCATGTGTGTGACAATGCTTGTGTGTGTCAGGAGTAACAGACACCACAAACAAAAATCAACACAAGATCCTTTCAGATTGAAGCTGATGTTGACTAAATACATCGTTAAACAAGTACTTTTGGACATGGAAAATCCCAAGATAACATTCTTTCCACAAAGCTTAAGTTATTCTTCATTCATAATACACAATGCAGTCAAGATGAATAATAGCCTCGGAGCAGAATAAAACTGAGGAAATCACATCTTAAATTATGATGCTTACTGCACATAGTATAGTAGTATCTAGGTGCTCCAAGTCCCTTCCCACTGCTGTTGTGCCCCCAGTTGTGCTAAAATCTATACCTATACATTGTAAATACATTCCTGAATTCTAAAATGGTTTTATTTCGGTATTACAGGACTTTGGAACAATCCTGCATGGGTACCTCATATTACCTAAAAGTGAGCACAGCCACCATTTCTTCTTGCTGACCCCCTTGTGAGGAAAGCCTCCCTGTTTTGTGAAGAAGGTGTTTTGAACCTCTCTGAGCACATTGTTGGCTGCTCCTGATGCTGTAGCTCTCTCAGACTCGATACAGAGGACAGTCAGGAGGAAGGCATAAGAGGTGCCAGAAGAGCCTGCACTACATCTGGCACTCTGCTTTAGTGGTCAGCTCCATGGGAGGTCTGATTGTCACAGCTGAAAGGCAACACAACGCTACTGCTTCAGTTACCTCTAAGCTCTGCCTCACCAAGGAAGTGCTCCCGACTCACTCGCCAGCAAAGCCAGGCAGACCTTAACCCACCAGCACTCTGCACACAGCATCTGAGCACTACAAACTGCATGATCACCATCCAGCTGAGAGAGGCAAAGTGCTTAGCTAGGTGTTAGCTCAGGCACAGGAACAACTGGGAGTCAAATCCCTGGGTCCAACATACCTAAAATGTAGCTGTTGCTCCATGCGCAGATCCATCCCCTCATCCCCCCAACCCACTGCATAGCAGAGCGTATGGATCTTGTGTGGACATGTGGGCAAACCAAACACATTGATTGAAAAGGCACATTTACCTTCTTTGGGAGACATCTGTGAATGGAAATTGACTGGAAGTGAACACAATTTCAATAACTCAGACTTCAACCTCCCCATTTTTTATACCATCAATAAATCTTTCAAGACAAAGAAGTTCATCAAACACAGAGCCACTGTACTATACATACATCAAATCATGTCTAAAACAATCAGAAAGAGCTCATGAGCAGCAGCGAATGAGCTCGCCTCCTTCCAACAGCCCATCCTGGGTGTTATTATAAAGATAGCTCAGAGCTGATCAGTTTAATGCCACAGACTGAAGTAATCAGTTTGACTTTGGCTTCCAAAATGCTTAGGTCAATAACACACCTTCAATCTTCCTTAAGTCTTCCTGGGAGCAGCATTTGAAACTTAAGTATTCTTTTTGCTTTCTGTTATTTTGAAGGTTTCCTTTCCTTTACACAGTATTTTCATGTTCATCTAGGACTGTGACAACACAAGGAAATCACAGAATCACAGGATGGTGGGGGTTGGAAAGGACCTCTGGAGATCATTTAGTCTAACCCCTCTGCCCAAACAGGTTCACCTGGGACAGGACACACAGGAATGCTGCCAGGTGGGTTTTGAAAGTCTTCAGAGAGGGAGACTCCACAACCTCTCTGGGCAGCCTGTTCCAGTGCTCCACCACCCTCACAGTAAAGTTTTTCCTTATTTTGAGGTGGAACTTCCTGTATTTTACTCAAAGAAATGCACCGATCTTGAGCTTGGAGGAAGTGCTGCCAGAATGCTAAACAGCTTGCCCCTACCTTCTAGAGTCCTAGCCCATAGGATTCCTCCAAGTAGGTCTTTGAAGAGGACAAAATTAGCTCTCCTGAAGTCTGGGGTTGCAATCCTATTCATTGCCCTCCTCCTTCCTCATTTGATACTGAACTCCATGACCATCTCATGGTCACTACAGCCAAGGCTGCTTCCAGCCTTTACGTCCCCAACCACACCTTTGTTCCTTAGTACAAGGTCCAGCAGCTCCTCCACCATCTGCTCCAGGAAGTTATCATCAATGCACAGCAGGAACCTCCTGGACTATGTGTGTCTAGCTCTGTGACCTTCCTAGCAAATATCAGGGTGATTGAAGTCACTTATGAGCACCATGGCTTGTGATCTTGAGACTACTTCTAGCTGTCTAAGCCTCATCAACTTCCTATCTCTGGTCTGGTGCCCTGTTGCAAACACCCACAACAGTGTCATCCATATTAGCCTGCCCTTTAACTCTTACCCATAAGCTTTCAGCATGTTCTTCAGTCTCCACTAGGTAGAGCTCAATACATTCCAGTTGATGTCTCACAGAAAGAGCAACTCCACTATCTTGCTGCCCCATCTTTCTGAAAAAGTACGTAGCTGTCCACGACAGCACTCCAGTCATGCGAGCTATCCCACCATGTCTCTGTAACTGCAATGAGATCATGGCCCTGTGACCACATCCACATCTCTTCCTGCTTGTTTCCCATGCTGGTGTACAGGCATTCCAGAGGCTTAATTGAGCAAGGTGTCTCTGGAGAGGAGTAAGAGGAACCACCATAGTCATACAAAGACTTAGCTCGTTTGCATTCTGGTTCTCATCTATCAAAACAGCTATGTAGCATTTGTTGCTGCCTTAGTTAGCCTGGCATATTCCCTAGTTGGATGAGACAGCATTTTGGACCCCACCCTCCAAGTCCTTCAGTTTAAAGTCCTCCCGACTAAGCTGGCCAGCCTACTGCCAAAGATACCCTTGCCTCTTCGAGACAAGTGTATTCCATCCCACCCTAACAGGTTACAGCCATCAAAGAATGTTCCATTGTCATAAACCCCAAAACCCTTCATAACAACATCAGCCACATAGCCAGGGATTAATATTCTTTATTCATCTACATCTGGCTGCCCCCTTTCCTCTAACTGGCAAGATGGATGAGAAGATAACTTGAAAACCAATGGCTTTTGCTTGCACTCTCAGGACTTTATAGTCTTCCTTGATCCTCCTTAGTGCAGACCACTTGCTACCAAAGTAGGTTACTACTTCCAATCTGCACTGACTGAAGAACTCAGAGTTGACTTACCAGGAGAAAACAAGAGATTAGGTTGTGGGATTATGCAGCTATAACATTTTATGTAATATAGAAAACTGCATTGCAATGGCTAAGACATAGAAGCATCTGCAGTGCTTTGTGGTAGACCTGAGCCCATCTGTACAAGAAATTAAATGGCCTACTGTCATTAAATAGAAACCCATGTTTTTTTTCACTACTAATATCCTGTCAGTAACCTGTGCAGAATAAGAAAATGCTAGCCTGAGAATTACAGAGCCTTCTTAGCTCCAGGAGACAATTAGTGATGAAATGCACCAATTTGCTCCTAATGGATTTTTTTAAGAATATTTTTGAATATTTTTTAATAATGTTTTGAAGCTGAAAGTAGAGATGCTTTACAAAAAAAAATTTGTTCAAGAAAATTTAATCTACAATGTCACAGACAATTCTCCAAGCTCCCTATCTGACCTTCATCTGTACTGCTCCCACTGAAGCTAAATGAGTGTCTTGGTCTTTGTACAGAATTTACATAGGTGGTAAATGAAGGTAAAGTGAAGCTAAATTGCTAAAATTATGCATAACACTAACAACACTGCAAAAGCAGAAGTTCTCACCACTTTCTTCATTTCTGTCTTTACCAGCACTGTTGGGCCCCATGTCTTGGGAACAAAAATCCAGGTCGATGCAAACACAGACTCTCCATCAGTGAAGGAAGAGTATATGAACTATTACAGCAGGTCAACCCCTATAAAATGATGGGCCCAGAAGTTATCAGCTGATGATGTTAAGAGAGCTGACCAATGTCATTGTGATGCTGCTCTCCATAATCTTTGAGAAGTCATGGAGATCAGGGGATGTCCCAGAAGACTAGAAGAAGATTAATGTCAGCCCTGTCTACAAGAAGGGCTTAAAGGAGGACACAGGAAATTGTAGGCCCATCAATCTTACTTCAGTCTCTGGGAAAGTCATGGAATGAATCCCCCTGGGGGCTATCACAAGTCATATGAAGCATGTGATTGGGAAAAGGCAGCATGAATTCATCAAGGGCAAATCATACTTGACAAAAAGTATGATCACTGCCTATGATAAAGTAACCTGCTCGGTTGGTGCAGGGCAAGTGGTGGACATTATTTACCAGGATTTCTCCAAGGCTTTCCATACGGTTCACCATAGCTGCCTCCTAGAGAAGCTGATGTGCTACGGCCTTGACAAGTGTCTGTGTGGGGAACTGGCTGACAGGCTGCACCCAAAGGGTGGTGGTAAGTAGCTTCTTTTCAAACTGGCAATGTCACAAGTGGGATACACCACGGATCTATAACTGAAGTGATCAAGTATACTCTGATGAATTTTGCTGATGACACCAAAGCAAGTGTGGAAGTTGACACTTAGGAAGGGAGAGCGACCCTGCAGGAAGATCTGCATAGGCTGGAAGAGTTGGTGGTGAAGTTCAACAAGGACAAGCTTAAGGTCTTGCACCTGGGAAAGAATAACCTAGGAGTGCAGCACAGGCTGGGATCTACTTGGCTAGAAAGAAGCTCTGTGAAAGGGGACCTAGAGGTCCTGGTGGCCAACAAGCTCAATATGAGCAAAGAGTGTGCTGCTGTGGCAAAAAAAAAGCCAACAGGATGCAGGGTTGCATCAACAAGGGCATCACCCACAGAAATCAAGAATTCATAATCCACTCTGCTCAGAACTTGTCACGCCACACCTGGAATACTGTGTTCAGCTTTGGTCCCCCCTACACAAAAATGTTGTTGACAGGTTGGAGAGGGTCTATAGAGGGGTCACAAAGATGATAAAAGGACCACGAAGCTGCCATATAAGGAAAGGCTGAGAGAACTGGGTTTGTTCAGCCTTGAGAAAAGAAGGCTAAGGGGAGACCTTATCACCACATGCCAGTATGTAAAGGGTGCCTACAAAGCAGATGGTGACTCCTTTTTTACAAGGACTCACATGGAAAAGATGAGGGGTAATGGGTACAAGTTACTCCTGGGGAGATTACAATTAGACACAAGAGGAAAGTTTTTCACAAGGACAATCAGGCATTAGAATAATCTCCCCAGGAAAGTTGTGGAGTCCCAAACACTGGACACTTTAAGACAGCTGTACAGGGTGTTGAGCCATCTTATGTAGACCGTGCTCTTCCCAAGAATGGTTGAACTATATGGTCCTTGGGGTCCTTTCTAACCTGGTATTCTCTGATTCTATGATAATTACTTGCATTTGTTATAAATGACTTTGGAAGGCACAAGACATCAAGATACTGTCTATGCAGTCTATACAGTTTGCCAGAGTTGAAAGATTTATCATTGTGCCTCCAGAATTTTGTGATTACAGAATGTTGAGTATTGAATATTTTACCACTCACAGAGAACACTAGACTACAATAACCTGAACATACATGCTTTTTGAATGTGCATTATTTTATGCTGTAAAATAATAATGAACATTCATAAATTAACAGGAACTATACTCCTGAGTTTAATAAACTAGCACCCGGAATTTCTTACTTGTGTGCACCACAACTCCTACAGATCATTTGTTCTTGAACAAATGGATATGTTAACAAGCATTATACAGCTACCCAAGCCAATTGCATTTTATCACAATTAGCACTTGTACCAAACAAACAAAAAAAAAAACCCACTAGCATAATACTAATATTGTGCTTTTAAACAAAAGCTAAGGAAATCTGCAGGAAAAATGTATGTGTTCCTAGGCAGTGCTATTTTCAATTACCTGTTTGTGCACACTGACATTTTCTTTCTGAAAACTGTTTTAATAGAGCCCAAAGTAGCAATTTAAAACTGTAATGCACAAATCTAAATAGAGCTGAAAATAGCCCAAGGCATTCACCGAGGAGGAGGCTTTTGAAAATCAAACGATACGCCTTTGGCAATCAGAACATCAACAGGTTGAACTCAATGAAAGAGGACAATAGCAAATGACGGGCAAGGGATAGCAGAACTCCCTCCAACTGCAATTGTATTTGGCTGAGGAGCGATGGGGTGATGTAGCTGGAAACACACTTCCACTGTAATCAAAGATCATAACAGGCAATCACGTCGAGCCATGGTGCTGCACTTGGAAGGCACAGTTACTGGAATACCTGGAAGTAAAAGCAATGTGCTGTTCGGTGGAAGGCTGCACAGAGAAAACACAGATGCTGAGTTTGGAACTGGAAAGCAGTGCTGTTGTGTTGAACAACAGGAATCTAACACTGATCCCTCTAGGGTCAGGAACTCAAAACATATACTGGCTCACATATTTTGCCTTGCAAAATTTGTTAAGAACCTGTACTTGTGAAAGAGCTCAGTGTCAAAAGAGTGGGGGAATGATGAATGACTTAGCTACACCTATTCTTCTGTTAACATATATACAGCATCAAGAGAAAGAAAATATGTAAGAAAGAATTTTATATTATTACAGTTCTACCTCTTCCAAAACTGAGTATTTTTAGAAATATTCTGAAATAAAAGACGTCTATACCAGACGCAAATTTTTGCATTTAAAGTTCTTCTTTCAAATATGGCTTTGTACTACAGATTTAGTACTCTTTAACAAAGTCTATGGGTTCAGAAGCCTTTTTTTTTTTTTTTCAGGATTTGTGTTAATTTTGTTTCTTCCTCACTTACTGGGGTTACATAACACACAGAAAAAAACATGAGGAATGCTTCTTTTTATCCAGAGACATGCTGAAGGGAAAACAGTCTCATAGAAAGCCAACAGAAATCTTTGTTTTTATTAACGCAAAGATTTTCTTTAGAAAATGTGAAGTGTTTTAATGTCTTCAAAGAATGGCAGGATCTGCAGAAAATGGAGCCAGGTTCTTCTCAGACAAATACAGAGGCAGGACAAGAAGAAACCGGTAAAATCTGCAGTGAGGAATTTTCTGGTTAGATTTTAGAACAACCATGGGAGTGTCAAGCATCGGAATACTCTGCAAAGAGAGGTTATTTGAGAAATTAAAAATCTGAGTGAAAAATATCTGAAGCAACCTAATCTAAGTTCTCCATGCTTTGAACAGTGGGTTGGTCCAGCTGACCTCCAGAGGCTGCTTCCAGCCCATGTACTATTTCTACAATATGAGATTATCAGATACAAGCTGGACACAACTATAATTGAGGCTGGCTTCAGAACAAAGAAATTAAACATGGGGGGTTTTTTAACTAAATAACAGGAAAAAAAGTGACATCTTGACATAGCTTTGAACTTGTTTTCTAGTTTCCTTTGATACCAGATTCTGAATAAATATACCATTTATGATTATAACAAAAACATGTAATTCCACAGAATACTCTTCCCTCAAAATTCTTTTAATTCATTCTTCTGGTTTGATTGTTATTTCTTTGAAACTATAATTAATTTTATTTAAATGCTACAGTTTTTTTCAAAGTAACCAGCCATTTGTGACATCTCCATGTTGTGGTTCTGATGAGAGTTAACCTAAGAGGTCTTACTTTTAAAAAAAAACTAAGACAATCACTACCAGAAGATTAGGTCCATTTTTAGTACTTCTGGTTTGGGTTCAGAGGTCTTTTTTTTTTTAATATTCCTGGCCAAGCAAACTATGAAACAACATGATTATCTTTCCTCCTACCTTGCAATATTCCTTGCTTCTGCTATTAAATGTGTTATTTAGAGTTATAGTTGGAGAAATACCTACTTTGGTAATGAATTATTCATATAAATTCACTATTTCGTGTTAGGACCACTACAAGTCATAAAATTCAGACAGCCAGTATAAGACTTGACTGGGCTTCTTCAGGCCCCAGATAAGCATTTTGTCCAAAACATGTCTGTACATTAGGATAATGTAATGTGAATGAGTCATCATGATTTTGAGATTCAGAACCTTTTTCTTCCATCTCCAATAAAATCCCAAAAGTAAAATATATGTTTTGTTAGTACAGAATTAAATGTCTTTTTTGCTGAAACTTACGACATCTGCTTTCCACATGGTTTTCTTCTCACTTTTCCCCCAAAGAACACAAGTTACACAAAATGTACATTTATGTCACTTCTGCATAGGGGAGTGTCTGTATTACATATTATAGGAACATTTACCTGCCTCAGAAGAAAACCATTATAATTTTGAATCAGACTGTTCTCACCTCAGGTGAACCAGAATGTTCTCATAGCAATTCCAGAAATCCCTGGAAAGTTACAAATTAAAAATTCTTGTGCACAAATTAAAAGTTCTTGTGAACCTAACAAACTCCAGGGTGGAAAAGATCCTGCAAACACTAAGTTACCTGCAGCTGAAAGGCAAGTTGGTGGTGTATCTCTAAACAAAATTAAAATGGTGCTTTGAGACTGTTGTAGGCAACCAAAAAAAACCAAAAGTGAATACTTATAGACAATAGATAACTTGATGTATGGTGGGAGACAGATATTCAAAACTGAACTTTTGAACTCTCAAGCACACGTGCAACTTACTGTGTGCAATCTGTATGGGCTGGTTGTAATTTTTGGTAACACCACGTCGAAACAGAAGTACTGTATCCTGAATCCTCTAATTCATAGACATGATACAGTACCACCAATTAGGAGGCTGAATGTGCTTTCTGATTCTGGGAAAACTGGGGGCCAGCAGCTAAAAAATGGATGATAGGTGAGGATCTTCAGTGGAGAAAAGATCTTGGAGGTGGAGATCAGGGAGTTTCATGGAAACAAATGCCAGAGATCCCCAGGGACCTGGCCATTATCAGGTGAGAACGGGTCACTAACAGCTGGGCACCTGCACAGCATAAACTGATACCACTTTCTGTTCTGCCCTCCCAGACCAGCAGCCATTTCCCTGCTGGGTAGGAAAGCTGAGACTTGTCAAACATAGTGCTGAGGGAGCTGCAAGTGATTGTGTGAGACAATCAAATATAATCTTGCTAGTTTTAAAATAATCCCTAGTATCCAGACCCTCTGTGGGTTGTTTTTCACTCTGTCTCACCCATAACAGAGACCAAAAAATACATCCTGAAACATTCCACTAGCAACACCACCTGCCAAATGGAAAGTCTCTATCTAATCCTTAGTCATCTTGTACTTCACATCATGATACTCTTTGGGCTATGTAGTTATGCAGTAATGTGGTGAGACACAATACTCTACAGGGCACATGACAGCACAGATAACATTGCCTTGTGTGCGATGTCATGTCCAAGAAAATTTCCCACGTTCTGTAGCTGGTCTGCCCTCAACAATGAGGATCTTCCCATTCATGCATAGAGAAATCACAACCACAGGTAAATGGCTGCACCTCTTTTTTTGAGATACATCACTGGCATCAATTTAATAGTTTTCTTATGAAAGGAGAGCAATTGTTCAGCAGTGGCAATGCTTTAAGACATGCAGAACACCAGCAACTTTAAGCAGGAGCCAATGGGAAAAATAAAGAAGATGGGGGAAAGCAAAAATACAAGACTTCAGAGGAATAATGGAAGAAGGCATGTTGAAAATCCAACCTCACATTTCCGTAAGTGCAAGCTAGTCAAATGCCCTTGTTCAGCTATTATCTTACTTAGAGATAAAGTAGCCAATAAAAGCACTACCTATCAAGGGTGAAAACAGGCAGGTGAACTGGAAATGGCAGACAGAAATTAAAAGGTTTTAGAAATAATTGAACCTGTTCTCTGTACCACGACTTCATTATTTTTTCAAGTACTAAGAACAAATAATTTTATTGTGCAGCACACACTATCACCTATATTAATCAATGTTACTCAGAAGTTAGTGCTCTCTATTCCTTCTTTTTTTTTTTCCCATTTAGGACAGAGTTTGAGTGGCACATAAATGAATCCACTGGGAATAAAAAGCTCAATGACTACTGTTGATCTTTCTGATTAATTAAATATGTTAGCCAATTAGATATGTTACAACTTCACAATTCTTGTATGAAACACAGCTTCTTCTCCTGAAGGTATAATTCTGGCAGTTGCCACTAAGTGTCACTGTTCACATAGCCTCAAAAGCCTCAAATTCACATGCAAATAAAAGCGGGGCTTGAGGGGACCCCCTCTATGGTTGGGTGGGTTTAGGTGTAGAAGCTTCTTGGGTGGCATTGTCTTGTCACCATAGTCCGCTACTGGCAAGGGTCCAAGCTAGAGATGCTTCCCATCCCAGGTCACAGACTGGGATCTGCTGGGACACAATGGTGAGAAAGGATCATAGTTATTGCAGGAAAATACAGACACTGGCTACCAAGTGGTAAGCAAGACCACACTAGCATGTAAAACAAGGAACTTGAGGTTCAGTAAGGAACAGCTTCTCACACCACCTCTCTCTTCTGACCAACTGCAAGAACATTTCTAGCCTGTTTCAGAGGAAAGTCAAACAGGTTAGCTGAAACACCAGTCATCACCATCCTGCTAAATATAAGTACCCAGCTGTGCACTACTTTGGATAAAAAACCAGCAGCTTGCTGAGTCAAACAGGATAAACTTTTCTGGAGAACAGAGTTCATGTTCATTAGCAGATTCTGTTCTGCAAGTTGAATTAATTCCTAGAAACGAGACATAAACTAGAAAAAAAATACATTAATGCTGTTTGACAATCTATTTTCAGAACTGGTGCAAGCACAAACCACAACTACAATGCACCAAAAAAAACATAGCACCAACTTCTCTACTACATAGAATCAAAGAATCATTAAAGATGGAAAAGACCTCTAAGATTGTTAAGTCCAGCCCTCAAACCAACACTACCATGACCACTAAACCATGTCCTGAAGTGCCACGTCTACATGTTTTTTGAATACCTCCAGGGATAATGACTACATTATGTCCCGGGGCAGCCTGTTCCAATGCTTCACCACTCCTTCAGTAATTAAATTCTTCCTAATATGGAATCTAAACCTCCTCTGGTGTAACTTAAGCCCTTTTCTTCTTGTCCTACTGCTAGTTATTTGGGAGAAGACACTGGCAGCCACCTCTCTACAACCTCATCTCAGGTAGAGAGCAATAGGGTTTCCCATCAGCTTCCTCTTCTCCAGACTAAATCCCAGTTCCCTCAGTTGCGCCTCATACAGAATGTTCCCTAGACCCCTCACCAGCCTCGTTACCCTTCTCTGGACCTGCTCCAGCACCTCAGTGTCTTTCTTACACTGTGGTGCCCAAAACCATTCACAGTCCTCAAGCTGTCGTCTCACCAGGGCCAAGTCCAGGGACACGATCACCTCGCTGCTCCTGCTGGTCACACTTCTGATACAGGCCAGGATGCCATTGGCCTTCATGGCCACCTGGGCACCACTGCTGGCTCATGTTCAGTCAGCTGTCCACCAACACCTCCAGGTCCTTTTCTGCCAGGCAGCTTTCCAGACACTCCTCCCCAGGCCTGGAGCGTTGCCTGGGGTTGTTGTGACCCAAATGCAGGACCTGGCACTTGGCCTCGTTAAACCTCATATGATCGACCTTGGCCATCGATCTATCCTGTCCAGATCCCTCTGCAGAGCCTTCCTACCCTCAAGTAGAATCACTTTATTTATCTTTCCTCACTTAGCAACACATCCTGGGTGTCTAATTGGCCAATAATAATGGTGGAGAAATAAATACTACCTCTGATACAGACAACGGTGCAGAGACTTTGTTTAGACCACTTAGCTAACAAGACATCTTGAAGTAATAGAACCTGCTGAGCAGTGCTGGCTCTACTTACAAAGACCTGACAGCCAAAAGCAAGTAAAAAAAAAAAATCACCCAGGCACAGCCACTTTTTTTATCACCTTTGTCTCATAACAGCACAATTTCTTCTAGAAACTCAGCAGCAATTTTCTTCTACATGGGCTGGGTTTTGATGGCATTAGTACTTTTCTACTTATCTAATTCCATTATGAATTTACTCAGACTCAGCTGAGTTATTTCTAATTGGTTCAGTCATGGCAGTTATTTAGATAATACTTTGTTCAATGTAGATATAAATATGCAATCTACTTCACCTATCCTATTCACGTAGGACTTGCAGTGAAGTTTCTCTCTCTCCTATTAAGACTTAAGGCTTTACCTCCATACTCTTCAAAGCTGACCATTCTTTCCATTTGTTCATGTTTTGTGCCCGGACAGCGCGTATTACTGAAAACTGATATGTGAAAATAACTAGTCCACTGGGGTAACCAATAACACTGAATTCATTTTGGTCTGAGCTATCTCCATGTCTTTTGTTTTTGCAAGTTAAGAAATGTAATAAACTAGAAAAAAAATAAT
Organism: Merops nubicus; assembly: GCF_000691845.1. Lineage (NCBI taxonomy): Eukaryota > Metazoa > Chordata > Aves > Coraciiformes > Meropidae > Merops > Merops nubicus. The sequence goes on along the minus strand of NW_008614489.1, from coordinate 107,688 downwards.
TACCATTTTAACTGCCAGATAATCCATTTGCTGTCCAGAAGTTATGTTTCAGTCAGTATCTCTATACCAATACAGAAATATCTGTCTAGGAACAGAACCCTTTCAATGTCTTTCAGCTTCCTCATTTGTCATATTTTGTCCTCCATATTAATATTTATGACAGCCTTTTTTTTTTTTTTTTTTGTGTAAAGTCAAGTCCTATTTCATAATGTGAAACTAAGAAGTTATGAGTCATTTTGTGCATCTATTGCGGATGAACCACAAAACTTATAACAATACCCAAATATTTCTTCAGCTTATGTACAACATGTCCTTAATCTTTGAAATATTCTCTGACCCTATGTTTCCATTGCTTTAATTAAACACAGCTTGTGTGTCTAAATAAGCATGCCTTGGTAAGATTTCCCAGTGTCTTCTGCTCTCCTCAGATGCTCTTCTGCTCCAGGCTTGTTCTAGTTTGGAGCCTCAGAGGATATCAGCATGGTTGATGACCTACATTCAAGTGAAGGAAAAAATATGCAGAAAATTATAACATTTGGGAGGGTGTAGCTTGAAGGAGCTCTTATGGAGGAAGAACAAGAAAAGGTACACCACAGACTTCCAGCATCTGACAGTGAATAAAGTCTTGACATCACCTGGTTGACACAAAAAGAGCTGCTTATGTCTCCAGGTTCATCTTCCTTAGCCATAAATTTCATTGATCCCAGTTGATAGAAGCCTTTGGTACATTTCCCTGTCATCGCTTAGGTGCATTATTCCTCACATCTTATTGCAGTACAGTAGCTTTTATTCAAACAATGAGACATATCTGTTGTCTGGATGAACACGATAGTCTCCTTACCCAGGAGTCATGTCTGAAACCAACTTTGCACAGCACGTACAATTAACCTCTCCTGTTTATCAACTCCTCCCATTTCCTGCTTTCCAGTCTCTTGATAGCATCATTAGTATTCCGTATGTACATAAAATCTATTATTTGTTTATCTTTCCTGTATTAAAACACTTGCAGAACTCATAACAAGATAATGAAAGTGGCTGAAGATAATTCCAGTTCACTTGTTTAGTTAATAAAAAAAGAAAAACGAGGTGATGGAGCAGGATTTTTAAAATACCCCTTTTTTTGTGTGTGCTGGTAAGCTTACTGAGCATGACTGTGGGTGTCCTTCCAGTCAGCTGCTCTTTTGATGTTTCTCTCACCATTCAATGAGAATAGTAAATATTATTTTTTCTTTATTGTGTCGTCCTGTTCCTTTGCTTCTGGTGTGCACTTCTTTTGCTTGTGTCCTTTTGGCAAATTTCCTATTTTTTTTTTTCTATTTTTTTCTGTTAATGTGTTGCTCTTTTATGTGGCTCCCTGAGCAAAAAAATAATCAGTCCCCTGCAATTTCTGACCTGTATCTTTCAGTCTTTCACACCATCAGGAATTTGACTGACAAGACATGTTACAAATAAAAAACATATCCTGTGAAAGGAACGCTGCAAAGTACTTTGGCCTGTTGAACCTGTTGGCCCATTTCTTTACCTCTGGCTTTGTAATTATTATGGATCATAGTACACAAGTGGCTTTCTGGAGGCCTCTAGACAACACAATAAGAGTATAATTGAGTTATGAGATGCAAGGTCAAAGAGATAAGGGTTTAACATCCTCAATAATGAACACTATAAGAGGGGATATTTATTTATTTGTTACAGTGAATCTTATCTGACTTCCTGTCTGCTCCCTCCAAGAATACCTGTTTTACCTCAGATGCCTTTAGAGCATCACTAAAATTGGAGCCAGTCTCCTTGCTGTGTGAGAGAGGGGGCTGTCAACAGACTTAATTCAGATCGAGCAGAAGAGCAAAGTACAAAAGCCAAAATAAATGCAAGACAGATGATCAGGATTCAGGGTATGGAATTTGGGTTCAAGAGTCAGTCAGAGCCCTGTGTTAGCACACACTCTGAGAAGGAAGACTTTCAAAAATCTTAATCAAAACAAAAATTTGAATTCTGATTATAAAGTCCTTTGCTCTGTGTTATTCATGCATTAAGAATAAACCTCAAGTACTTCAACAGAAACCAAGGAAGAGAGAAATCTGACTTCCCTATTTCTAAAACTGTAGACCCATGAAGAATTTCAGAGTTCCCCTAACGTCTAGTGTAAAGACAATGAAAGGCACAACACATGCATATATTGGCCTATAAAAGTACCAGACTGGAATATGGGAAAAGTAGATTCAAATCCCTACTCACAGAGTACTCTAATCATTAGGACATTCATATACTATGGTGTCTCTCCCTTCCTCCCTCCCTCTTGAAGACTGCACTTTGAATAAAAGTAGAATTAAATCCTCACTGCAGAGATCTACAATAATATACAATCCTACTGTAGCTTTCTCTCATGTGTTCAGTACATCTGCACGGGCTTCTGCAGGCGAAGATAGGACACTCTGAACTCAGTGCCGAGACTATTAACCAAATCACAGCACGACAAGCTACAGGTGTCTTCAGAGTTCCTGATGCAAAACCAGGTCACGTCTGGCTGTTATAGAGTACATGCAGACCTCTCTTGAGAGGTCCACCTGTAAAACTGCCTTTAAACAAAATGACACTAAGACAGCTCTAGAACAAAAGATTTAGAGACACTTCAGAATGCCTGAGCTTCAGACATTTTCCTAAGACAACTACCTCTCCCTCTGAATGATCTGAATGCTTCGTATGTGTAAGCATATGCATTTCTTGAGTTTAACTAAATTTTAAAATATCTTATGTTTCAATCTGAATCATATGACTATACCATGCATGAAGTGCAGTTGAGGATAGCTGATTTCTAACGTGAGCTATGGTCTTGTCCCTTGGAGCACACAGAGACCTATGCTGAGCTTAGATGGTCACTGACATCTCCATCCATCAAGCTTCTTGGAAATATCCTCAGTGTTATTAGTCTCCCTCCTGTAAGGCATGTGAATGTCAAAGCACATGATCTGCCTCCAAAGTACAAGATGGGACTTTCTCTAAGCAGTAGGGTCCCAGGTTTCCAAGTCATCCTCCAGGGACTTCTATGTGAGGGTAATGCTAACAAAGAACAAACTACTGTTAGCTTTCAAAGTTTGCATGGGTTCGTCAACAGAACTGCCTTTGCCTTTTGGAAATATGCTTTAAGTAGCTGAATCTATGAAAAACTTTCCATATCACCTAAAGCTAAAGACAGGCAGGGCACAACTTTAGCAAAGTTCAGGAAAATCCTGGGAAACAAAGCGAAGAGTTTGGGCCACTTACGAGGATGGGTAAGTTAGGGAGAAGACTGTTGGTGGAATAGTTCAATCACAGAAATGTGACTACCATTTATGATTACAAGACTGACTGGCTTGAGCTTTGAGGACTGACTACTTAGTGTGACTAAAGAGCAACAGCATGTCAAAAAGCTTCAGGGAGATGAAAAGATTAGGAAGACTTGAGGAGACCTCAAGTCTCCTCCTGTTCCAGGTCAGTGCCCAAAGATCACGTTGGTTATTCTGTCACTGACCTTGGGCACTCTCATTTGCTCAAAAATGGAGAAGCACAGCACTGACTTAACTAAGAATGCCAAAAGGAAAGATGTTGTTTCTGCCACCCTAATGTTAGGTGACCCCTGTGCAAAGGTCAGTCCTTAGTTCTTTCAGCCCTTCTCCTTTGTATTTCTTCCCTTAGCAATTTGGGCAGCTCCTCCTGAGCTTGAGCCACCTCTTCCCACGCATCATGTAAGGTGTCCAACCACACAGCTCAGAGTTTAGGGTTACAGCAGAGGGCAAGGTGTAAAGGCTTTCACTGCCACACTGGACAGTAGCTTTGCCACTGGGCTGTGGCTACCAAGGGCTGTGGTATAACACATGGTGATTTGATGCTTTTATTTTTACACTAACGATACAAAAGTCATACCAAAAAAATAAACAACATGAAACCCTCCTTCACTTTTGCTGCCCCTCCAATTAGATATGGTAAGAAAAGAAAATCCTATTAAATGGAAAAGCAAACACTTGCCATTTGCTTAGCAAATAGATGTATTCTCATTAAATGCACCAAAGAACCAAAGAACAAGATAAGCAAAATGTCTAGCCAGCTTCCAGACTGCTCTCTTATCTCAGCAAGAGTTTCAAAAACATGCCTACACCCAGCTTTGCGTTCGGGTAAATTACAGAACATTCTCCAGCTTAAACAATTTACTACTGTAGTGTGTGGGAAGGCATTTTAGCTTGTGCAAGTTAATTAATCCCTCCTGTTAGCAGATTAAACAGTGTACAGTAGGTCAGAGATACAAGCTGAAATACTGTTCGGTAGTCAGAGACCACTCTGAAACTGATTTTAAAATCTCTCAGGTTATTTCTCTTTGTTCTGTCAGTAGGCATCTGATTTACAGGCATGTAAGACCTGCACCAACTATTGCTATGAAAATTGCTAGAGAAGAAGAGGGAAACGTGTAGCAAGTGATCTGCATAGTTATACAAAGGAAGAAAAAAACAAGTTCATCTGCAAGTGTTACAATTAAGCATGCAGGTAAGGTAAATCAGGCTTTGTTTCTAATGCTTGACTACATTTAATTTCCTCAGACACAAACTGAAGAGCAGAAGTCATGGCTTTCCCTCCACACACACAAAACAGGAGATCCTTTGCCTCTGCCATTTGTCCTGATAAACAGGTAGATCTTGCTTCAACAACCATTCTTTTGTAATTATCGTGGGATTGACAGAAATATTGCTGCTGTGGAAACAAATGAGCAAAACCCAGCCCGCTGCAGCATATTGGACTCAATTGGGATTATCTCTGGTTTTGAGGAAAAAAAAATAGAGATCTGGATATTTGCTGCTTACAAACACTTGACATCTTTGTTTCTTTTCCTTCCAATTTCCAAAAAGCTATTTATCATGAGGGATTTGGATTACTGTAAATTTACACTCAGCAGTACTACAATACTGCTGACACAGCAGTAAATATAGCAGCAGAAGTTACAGGCGACTACAGCAATTTACACTCATCTCTGTCAACTAATACAGGCACATCAGAGATTTTAAACAGAGGCAGCCACACTGCAGAAAAAGCAGGAACATGGCACTCAAAAACCAGCAGGTGCCCAGAGAAAGATTCAGTCCAACAGCTATTATTATTAGCCCTGAAAAGAGTGAGATCTTATCTCTTCCAGATTCAGAGACACCCCTTCAGATTCACAGACACATCTTTCTCACTAACTTTAAATGCAAGCAAGCAAGCATCAGAGTTTCAAGAAGAATTTTAGATCCCTATTACTCACTTATTTTGGTAGCTGGCAGCTTTCATCACAGTGTATACCAACAACGAGTCCATCACTTTTGATAGACGAGTTAACTATACACATCTTGAGCTTACTAGGGGATTATTCTGCCCAGTATTTGTTGAGCTTTCTAGTTGCATGCTCTTTAATGTTTTGGAGGGTTTTTGTTGTGGTTTTTGGTGGTGTTTTTTTCTTTCCCTTACCTTTAAGCTTGTCCTTTTCTTCTCTCTTTCACCTGTGAGGCTTGTTCTTTTCCTTATCTTTGAATACAAACCTGACCTTTCCTATTCTGTCACAATGTTCAACGAGTTCTTTGTCTTTATTTTGTTAGATTTTCTTTCCAGGGCTTTTCACATTTTGCAGCTCAAGGTTTCTCTCAACAAATTAATGCCTTGAATGATGAATAGACCATATCTTTATCTGTATCATTAAAATTGGTAACAGCTGCTTTATAGTTTGTGGTCTTTTTGTTTGGTTTTCTTTTTTAGTTTGAGTGAAGCTTAGCAATTGGGAAAAGAAATTCACCCTTTCAGCATGCTCTCCATTGGAGCCACAGGCACCTTATTCTCCCAGCTTAGTTTCCTAGGAAAGAGTCCAACAGGTAGGGAAACACGAGATGAAAAATCAGCTAGCACTTCCAAGATAAGCTACATCTGAACGGTGGAACATGATACTTGAAAGGTTAAACAAAATAATAGATGTTAAGCCAACTGATAAAAAAGCCCACAGACTCGAAAAAAAAAATATACATTATGTGAATATGATTTGTCAGACAGACAACATAGATAGTGTTATCCCAGCCGTTATCAAATCAGCTGAGTTTACAGACATGCTAGCTAGACTTGCTAAATCTAGATTGCTTCACTCAAGACAGTGATTCACAGTCATGTTTTTCAATCTCTATTTATTTTTAGTAGTGCCAATACTAATACCTTGCACTGACTCAGAACAGCTTGCTGGAGCCACCGGATTGTTCAGGCTCTCTAGAACTGTGATCAGCTTTCTATGCTCTGTTAAAATATTTGCTCTCTTTAAAACTGTGCATTTTTAAATTTCTCACACTCTGTGGTTTTATTTGTGTACACGTGGTCATATTCGTAGTGTTGGTTTGAGGCTTTGTAAGTGCAATCATGCTTTTGTCTAGTGATAAAGATTGTTATGAAATATGAAAGAGTGGTGCTTCTGTTACCACAGAGAAAATGATGAAAGGAAATAAAAAGGAAAAGAGAGTCAAAGTTTAGCGTACCAAATGAAATGTGGAAATTGGTGAAGATTTGTAAGATATGCTTCCTAAGCAGCTGAATTTCATCATTTCACAATACATCTGCAAGGAGAAAGAGCTTTTTTGCATATGGGATTATTTTGCTTACTGTAGAATACTGGTTAACATGTTATGACAAAGGAAATCAGTGACAGCAGTACACCGTATGTGCTACTGAAACAGGAAATGAATCTAGTTGATGTTACATTATATTATCCAAACCAAGTTTATTATTCCTAAATCAGATAGTTTATTAGGAGAAAAATCTTATAAGAGTCTAATAAGTAAATCCTCAGGTTTCTCTTCATGAGTTCTTCATTGAGAAAGCAATTCAAAAGACATTGGTGTGCACTCACACACATGCATAAATGCACATACACTTTCTTCTACCTGCTTCATATCACCTTTGAGAGGCTGGAGAAACACAATGTGGAAAAAAACCAAGTGACTGCCAAAACAGCTGAGCTACAAGCCTTAGGCTCAGGTGGCCCCACAACAACCTGTGGTTCAGGGACTAATGTATCAGATGTTCTGGAACAAACTTGTTCTCATGACCAGACTTCAGACACTTGATGTCCTAGTGGTAAGCCATCAGCACTGTGAATGCCCAGTCCTGCTATCTTCGGAATTGCATTTTGCAGGACGTGCGTTTTTACCCCATAGCATTTTGCAACATAAACACCAGAAGCCTCTCACAACCAACAAAAAACAGTACGCTCAGGAGCCTGATGTTGAAATTCTGACAGTGCTTTGCACTCAATCCTATTGAAACATCTTTTTATTTCACAGTGGTTGGTAGAAGTTTGAAAATTATGCTTCTTAACCACCAGAAATACAATGCACTATATTTCTGGTTACTGGAAGTGAGAGATTGCTTGGGGAGTGGTGTGTAACATGTCTTCAGCATGGAAGAGGTACAATCCTGGATCAGGATCAGACCTTGCAGCATTTGTCAGCTGCAGCAGAAGGAGGACAACCATGAAATGGGTTTGGGAAAGGATTAGCTACCAGCAAAGGAATTTCAGCTGCTTTTGATACATCATTGCTTCTAGGTACATAAAAGAAGTCTTGAGTGAAGGAAGTTATGTAGTCTTGGCTAACCATGAGGCGTAGCTGAATTTCAGAATGACAGCAGGTCTAAGTCTGGAGTTATCCATGGATATCACCCATCTGCTATGTTGTCAGTATTTGATATGAGAACTTGCCTAACCATCTGGGAAAAAGGCTTTTAGTTGGCAATGGACACACCTCCTTTGCTGTTGGCAAAAGGATAACAAGTGTTCTTGGCAGAGAGATTGCCACATTCCTGATGAAGCCATGAAAAGGTATACTCCATACAGGCTAAAAGCAGTTCTTGGTCTAACTCAGACCGTTTATGGAACCATATTCCCTGTGCCAGTCTGAAATACCAGAAATGGAAAGGGGCATTTTTTTTTAATTGAGCCTGGGCTGACCTGTGACCATTCTGGCTGGATGGGAGAAGGGACCTGGTGGAGAGCATCACTCTCTCACAGCATAAGCACAGCTGCTGAGGATTAGGAAGATGGTGTCTTCCAAATGTTATGACACAGGTGATGAGATATCCTCTTTTGACATTAGAGGCAGCAGGAGAGAGGAGGTGTGGTTAAGATGACTTAGTATGAGCTGCTGCTCTTTGGTTGTAGACTTCTGCGAAGTGAAACACAGGAACTTCTCAAGTGCTGTGTTGTTCCAGAGGAGGACATTTGCTAAGGTAAACTTGTCTTTGCTCAGATTTTTCAGAATTAGGAAATGTCATCTATTGTTGAGTTCTCTTCACTCTGTTGACCACAGGAAGAGATACGCTCAAAATATACAACCTTTGGCTTATGTTTCCTCTCAGATTTTCCAGACATCAAATTTTTGTCCTTGAGGTTCAGGTAAAGAAAGGAAAAGAAACAAGTAACTATTTTTAGGGCAGAAAAAAATATTTCAGTTAAATTCTGAGTTGGCATAGCTGTAAGTCCTGTCCCAGAAGAGATAGTGTGCATGAATGGCATGGCCAAGCTTTCTTCTCCATAGCGAGCTTCTGCAGAGTCACGCTGTGCCACATCTTAGAGAGGCTGAGAGTGGCTGAGTGAGGAAAGTAAACAAATTGTTCAGGATGCTAGCGACAGGGTTTTACTTTGTTTCTTTTTCTTTTTTTTCCAAAGGCAGCGTTAGAAACAGGATGCTTGAGAGGAAAAACGTTAGGAATTGCACATGCATTTAGTGGCTGCCTTTCCTTTGGATGTTGTGTCCCTGATCCTTATGACCAAAAGACAGAGGAAATGTCCACTCTAAACCAAAGGAAAGTTCAACAGGAGGTGAATTAATATTATTCACCAAAATGTTATGTCCCCCTCATGAGCAGCTGAAGGATTAAAGGACAAATATAAAATATATAACAAAGCAGCTTTGTATAGCACCATTGATCCAAAAGAGAACACTCACTGTACCTTAGAATCTACTTTGAGTCTCATGCAGAAAGGCTGTTGTGAAAGAAAAGGAGTTTTTATAATAATTTTGAGCCTTAGGGGTTCGTAGCATCCTCTGGTTCACATTACTGCTGCCTTACTACCTGAATGCATTTTCATGTGTATCCTAATCAGTTTATTTACTATTTGAACACAATTTTTGATGCCAGGAAGAAATGTCTGGGTAGGACACTGTAAAATCTCTCTCCTCATTGGGAATGATGAAAATCCTTCAAAATACTTTTCAGACTGTATTATAAACTGTATCAGATAATGTGAAAGCTCAATCTCCTGCCAGTGCATTGGACAAATTGGTTTGAGGCTCTATGCACTCATCACAGGATTTAATAAGTTTTTATTTTTTAAATCTGACACGTCAAAAGAGAGACGACAGGTAGTGCAAGGCTACCCCTTGGACGTGAGGCACAAGGAAAGTTTCCTGCAATGATTGAAAGAAAGAACATCTGGAAGTGAGTGGAGGAAGAAATATGTGAATACTTCAATAACAGCAGCAAAGCATTATCATGTGAAGCAAGAAGGGGAATTGTGGCAAATGTTGGGTGAGAAAAATGGCCTCTTATCAAGCCATTTGATCATGGGTGCAGTCAGCAAAATAGCCAAACATTGTGGTACTATTTAACAGACACATATAAAAACACTTGATATGAGTTCTATGTGATAAAATTGAATTTAGGGTATCTAAAAGTTTTGGACTAGATGTAGATGTTTTCTTTCAAGAGGTCTTGGGTTTCTCTTGCTGAAAATAGTGTCATTCCCCACTGATGTCCTGGCTACTACTGAAGTCCTTATTGGTTCCATTCGCCTGGTGTCATGCACAATAAAATGCAAATTGATGTTACTTCTGAGAAAGGTTGTACCCTGTTCTTTGTAACAAAATAAACTAAAGTGCTCTCTCTAGTTTTCTTATAAGCTTGTATAGACTCTCTTACCTTCATCTGTAACTGCATCTTTTTAGAACTGACTTAAAACACAGCCTTCTTGTGATATTTTGCTCAAAGGTTTCCTGACCCTTTGCTTCAGAGCTCAGGAGACCTCAGCAATGATCCATTCCTCAGCCCCAGGCAGATGCACAGGGTGCTCTACATACCTGTGAATGCAGTAATGCAAACCACAACATGATGGTTTTAATCCAAGAACTGGAAATCACCTCAGTCATAGCTATCCACCAGCCTTTAAAATGGCATGCTGGAAGACATCCAGTCAATATGAATCCAAAGAACATCAATGGACTCATGCTGAAGGTGTGAAAAGCAGCCTAGAGCAGCAGCTGGGTAACACCCAAACGAAGAAGCTTGCTAACATAACACCCCGTTCCCCTACAATTATTTTACAAAAGGTATCCATTGCCTCTGCTAATTTCAGCATTTAGTATACCCTTAACTTCATTCATATGTGCAAAGTTCATTTCCATATAGAAAGCCCTTTAAAAATTAATGTATGGTAATCCTCATAACTTAGTACAAAAGTAATATCAAAACTTCTCATTAAGTCTGAGCAGGGTGAAAATATCTCATAAATTAGAGGATATAGCAGATATCCTGTAAAGATATTGATATTTTAATGGAATCACTGACAAGAGGGACAATGGCCTCCTAAGAAATAATGACATTTTGTTGGGAAAAAATTAGAGATGGGAGTTTAGTCTAGAATGAATTAAAACAAATTTATTAGTCCATTGTGGATGTGGAATTTCTTGACATTTCATTGAGATAAGAATCATGCAAAATATTAAAAGCCTTGAATTTATTCATGGGATAGTTTAGAGGCATAGTTAGTTTTTGCTGTTAGCTCTGTTGAGGTAACCAGGCACAGCGTGAAGTACCCAGGCCCTGAAAAGGATCACCTTTTATCTACTTGCTCTGTTCACTTTAAAAAATAAAATAATTTTTAAGTGGAAATGCTTGCAGGAAGCAAAGCGTCTACATTAATGGAAGTAATAAGCAAAGTGTAAATTTCATTTCTTCTCCTCTTTGTCTTCCCCTGGGAACCTTCTGTATTTGCCTGAATCTCATGTGTTACATGTTGAGGAAGGAGGCCGGGAGGAAGATATGATGTTCACCTCCTGTTTCTAATACACAAGATAATGAAAAATAACATAAATGTAGACACAACAATGCATAAACTATTTCCAGCAAATAGAATGCTTGTCTTCTGCACGAGGAAGTAAAGTACTAATTACAAAGACATTGATTATACCAGTAGACTGAAATACAGTACAGGCTAAATGCAAAAGCATGTACCTTGCATAAGGTAAGCACATAGGTTACTTCTATAGTCGCTTGACATGGATCACAAGCAGACATGGATCTGTGCATACAAGCCAACTCGGTATTAGCAGAAAGACAGAGCTAAGCTTCAAGATCTTGAAAAGGGCAGGTGAGTTGGACTGCACAGCTTAAGGACTTTGACGCAGAGGCAGTCTTGAATTTCTGTAAGCCAAAGAGCTCATTACCGTTTCTTGACTGAGATCAAGGTTTGGCAGCAATCAAGCAACTTAAACTAATAACGTACGTGGGAAGGTTTTTCCTGCAGCATTTTCCTTGATGAATATTATGGCCCCAGCATGAATATATAAAAAGTGGAAGTTGTTTGTACTATAACAAGCCTGGCAAGACAGCTTTTCATCCACTCTCACCAGGTGTTATCAGTTGCGTCTTCTCTGAAGATGAGAAAGGCTGCTTCAGCTTTTCTCCCTTATCTCATGGCAGATGGAAGGTTGGCATAAACAAAAGACACTTGGGTGTCCTGTACTTTCAGTCAAAAAAAGAATTTACACAGCATTTTTTCTTTGGCAGGGACAATACTGCAAAAAGTGGTCAAATCAAACAGGTAAATTTCAACAAAACTGTGTGTAATGGAAAGTGAAATAAGTTTAGAGAGTCAGACAGTGACAGAGGTTGCTAAAGAACAGATTATATCACACTTTGAAAAACACAAAATTGACAAGATCTAGTCCAGTTGTTGGTGTATGGATTAAGCTCTATGTCAATCAGCTAAGTTTGATAGCAAGAACTGAAGCCATTACTTGCGGTATTATAATTCCACTAGCAAGAATGACAGTATACGTACAAAAGCACTGCTCTCTGCTTGCAGATACTCCAGCCATTATGGGATAGATAGTCTGAGTAACTCACTGTAGAGCTGTAGCCCTAGGCAGCTACATGATTTAACTATTGTCCATAATCATCAGCCTGGAATGTTTGTATGTTTAATAAATTTATTTGCTGTTCATCTGGTATGAAAATGCTTCTAATGTCCACAAGCAACCAACAGAAAAGGTTCTGAACCAGAGAACCATTAGTACAGGAGAAAAACATTTCACTACTTTTAAGTCACCTGGCTGGATAGCTAAGCTTTAAATAACCAGAATTCACCAACACTACTATTAAAGCTAACTTTGTGCCATATTAATTTTTCAGTCAGAATCACCCCTGATTCTGAAAGATGTCAAGAATTCAACTTTATTAAAATTATTTTAAGAAAAATAACTTGGAAACAGACTTGCCAGTTAGTTTGATCAAATAATCTTTTAAGTTAGGAGAGATTAGTATACAGATTTCACCTCTTAGGGGCAAATACTCTACAGCTGTCAAGAATGTTTGGGGATTTTTTTAATTTACAAAATGCATTTGCCCATATTTGTAAATTGATTCATGTAGTTCAAAAGTAGATACATTTATACTTAAAACAGAGACATTTCTATGCATCTTTTCATTCTTTTTTTTCCACAATTATACCTTAAGAATAAGCTAAAATGACAACTGAGTCTCTGATAATAGATATATACTATTTTATGTAGCATTACAATTTACAAGATACCTTTGAAAGTAAACTGTGTAAATATATGAGATAAAATCTACATGATGTATATGAATTATCAACCACACACTTCACAGATGGGATTTTTTTCAATCTTCAAAAAATTTTAAAAAAAGTTTAATTTTAAATAGTGTAAGTTCATTGACGCTATACAGGAAAATTAATAGAATTACAAAGAGAACAACATAATCATAAGGTACACTGTATCCCAAACTATTCTGTATCAAGACTGATAAAAGCCTTAGAGATCTGAAGGTTGTATGGAAAGACGGAATCTTCCTTAGAAGTAACACAATAAAATAACAAATGGATGATGGTCAGCACTCTTCAGGATGACCCAGAAGAGATTTCACAAGAAGCCATGGCACTCTCCTCACCATCCACACTGCATGGTGTGCCATATCTTCCAGGTTGGGGGACAAGCCAGCCACAGTCCCACCTTAACAGTCCTCACTCAAGTCACATCCTGACTGCATCCATCCCTTGCAAAAGCACAGATAGGCTGCTTAGCCACTTACAACCAGCTGTCACTTCCCTGTGAGTGCTCACATACGCATGGAAGATCAGGGAGAGCATTAAGTAGATGTGAAGGCTTATACAAAACTTCACACTAGTATTTAGGTAAAATTATTCATATTGGTAACTTAGAAGCTCTTGGTGGGTTTAGGAGTCATCCAGTTATGAAATAAACCCCAACTATTTGACTTAGCTGAGCAATCCCAGCATGAATAACAAATCAAAAACAGTCACGGAAAATAATTGGTGAGTACTCTGTAGGGTGAAAAGGCTCGTATAATAGTCTATACCAAAAAAAAAAAAAATCAAAGACTCCATGAAAAAAGCAACACCTGACAGTAGGCAATTTACACAAAGAAAATAAAACTAGCTTCAATATTGTGTTAGTTGTGAATAGCTGGTCTTCTGCTGTTCTGCTAGTGCGAGGCAGAACTGCAGCAGTACCCAAAGCTGCCATTGCAACTGGAAATCTGGAATGCTACCTGCGAACAGAAGTAGCTTGGTCAGTGCATCTGTGACACTGTTTAATCTTAAAAGCCCTTAAAACTTCTAGAAGTCACATTCTGATTTTCACAATCTATAGAATTTTTCTTTCCAGACAGAATTTAATTCTGTGCAGTTGAAAGAACCCACTGAAACAAACTTCCACAAAAGAAATACATCCTTAAATTACTCTGAACACAAATGATAACAAAGACCATGACACAGTCTATGTGGTATACTTAAAATATTTTTATCAGATTTTCTAAAGTCTGTCACTGTACTTGCATGGGACAAAATCTCTTCACCACAACGCACTGGACATGAACATGTTCTCAGTTTTTCATTTCCTGACACAACTTTGCAAATGTGAGAAAAAAAATGTCTTGAAAGTGTCTAATTTAGTGTGGAATTTTGTAAGGCTTTTTGAGTGCACATATGATGAATAGTTGAGATAGATGTTAGCCATCCAGCTGCCCCCCAAAATGCTCTACTATATAATTTCTTTCACAAGATTGTTGTCACTTCACAGAAAAAAAATACAGGTGGTTAGCTAGATAAACAGATGTTGTTAATGTGTAACAGCACTAGTATGACTACAGCCAGCAGGTGCAGGCATGTGTTTCTTCCACTCTATTTAGCTCCTGTGGGGTCACATCTGGAGAACTGTGCCCAGTTTGGGGCTCCCCTGTGCAAGAAAGGTATTGGCACACTGGAGCAAATCCAGCAAAGAACCCCAAGATGGTCAGAGGCCAGAGCACATGACATACAGGGAGAGGCTGAGACCCCTGGATCTGTTCACCTTTAAGAAGAGAGGGCTCAGGGGGAGACCTCTACACTGTCTACAACTACCTGGTCAGAAGAATGAACCAGACTCATCTTGGTGGTGCACAGCAACAGGATAAGAGACAAAGAATTGAAGCTGGAACATGTGGAATTATGATTAGATACAAATAAAAGAAATGCTGGGAAAGGAGCTCAGAGAGGTTATGGAATCACCATCTCTGGGGCTGTTAAAGACCTGAGTGGACATAGCTCTGAACAACCTGATCTGATTTGCCTGCTTTGAGCATGGGGCTAGACTAGATGACCTTTAGAGTTCCCTTCCAACCTAAATTGTTCTATGATTCTATGATTTTAAATATATAGATCTATAAACCAAAAAGCTAAATATGAGCATACAGAAATCAGTTACTCAAAAGACCAAATACTGAATGTGGTGTTTGAGGAGGAGCAGATTGGGCATTATTATATGAAGTTATAAACTGCCATGCATACAGCTAGATGACAATTAAGATTTTCAGAAATACACTAGAAGTCAGGAAAAGAAGTAAGAATTAGCAAGACCTCTCAAAGGAGAGGAACATAGTCTTTGTAAATATAGTATTTGAAATGGCTTATTGATTTTAGACCTACATTCCCCCATAAAGACTAGCAAGAAGAGTTTTAATGGATTTGAGAATCTGCACTCTAAACATATAGTTCATCTCAACTTATCCCATGTACTGGACCCAAACGCAGGAAGCCAAAGGCACTTAAAATCATAATAGCAAGTTTGAGGATAGCTAATGTTTTGTTGTGACTTACAACAGCTAGCCAGAAATTTAGGTGAAATTTTTTCATGACATGAAAAAATAAGACAACACTCTCAAGTACACAATGTGTGTATGGCTTCAGTCATTTTAAAACTACCTGGGTAGGAGAAGGAAGTAATTGCACTAATCTCCAATGCCAGACAACTAAAACTAGCAATTGAAGAACCAAGTTGAAGATTGACTGCCTTAGTGAGTGAAAATAAATCGTAAGTCCTCATTTCTCCATAGAATCATAGAATCATAGGGGTTGGAAGGGACCTCGAAAGATCATCCAGTCCAACTCCACCCACTAAAATAGTATCTGCCTACATCTTTTGAAACAGTGAAGGAAATGAAATTACTTAAATAACATACGAAGGAAAGGAAATTACTAAATTATAGTTTTGTTATTAGTAACAATAAAAACACAACCTGCTGTTCAGAAAAGTCAAAAATTACATTTACTTAAGGTTATCCCAAATGTCACAGTATTAAAGCATAATTAAAATCAATATAAAAATATGCAGATAAACAACATTATCCTGCTTTTTTTTTAATTTTGCCTGCTACAAGACAAAATAAATTCCCCAAACAGCTGCTATTGGACTGGAAATATTTTGGAAATTTTTACTATCAATGGATTAATATTCATAGGAAAATATTTTGTACTTTGAGGGAGCAGTCTCCTGGGCTTATCATTGTGCTTTCAGCACTGCAAATGCCTCTGAATGTTTCTTTACAGCCAGTCGCTGTAAAAATAAGTATATACAGATGGAAGTACAGCAAGATGACGCAGAGTTAGAGTACCCCAGGCACTAATATTTTATGCACTTTTTAATGTTACGTTTAAAAACTTATGAGCATCTACTCTGCTAACCAAGTCCATCTCTATTCCTGGGGATTGAAGTGTGGCTTTATATACCACAAGTACTCCAGGTGAGTTGGTTTGAGAATCTAGCAATGAAGGGAAGAAGCCTGTTTTCAGAATCCTAATGAGGGGTATAACACGTAAGCTGGAAGTAGTAGGGTCTACATGAATTCCTTAAATTATGTGTTAGAAGGTGCATTGCTTCTGTGGTTACTGTGATACCTGAGGTGAGCTGGATGATCTAAAGAGCCTTCCCTTCTTCTAACCTATTAATGTAAGCATGGCTATTTGAGAGTATCTAACCAAGGCAAGAAGTAAAACATACGCAACAATCAGAAAATAAAAGCAGTGCACGAGCCAAGAGCAGCTTCCAAACATTAGTTTGAGAAAGTGAAAGTAGACTAAAGACAGACTAATTGCATAGCATAAGAGCTTCTGTAAATATTCTCTTTTGTAAGTCCCATATTTGCCGTTAAGTCTCTCCTTATTTACAGAGCTTTTCCAAAGGTTGATTACTCAGCCATTTACACAGAGTGTCAACATACAGACCTTACAGCAGTGGTTTACTGGTATCTCAGACATGGGAAAATGGAGGACAGAAGAGTAGTAAGAAACTGTGTTAAGCTTTAAGATCTATCCTGGTCCCCTACCAGTACCTCACCTCTTCCTCCACTTTCACAGAATGCTTTCTAAGCTCTTACGAGATGTACCTACAAAAGAGGTGACAGCATGGGCAGAATGACTTCTGAACATGCTTCCCCAAACCTTAATTTAACCTTCATTACCAATTATGCTAATAATTGATAGGTGTAACTCATTAAGCTTCTGATGGAACACAATTTCAAAACACTAGCAGTAGGTGACTTGCATTTAACATTTGCTGTACAACCAAATCACTACTGTTATATTAAATGTGTATCACAACACAATTAGCTGAAAAGCCTGGCAATATAAATTAGTCCCACTTCATGACACTAAGAAATCTCGAACTCCTACTGAGATATTTTATTTATGAAAACAATGCAAAATCTCTTTAAAAGTTCACATGTAATGTCTCCTGACTCCCTAACTCTTTCCTAGGAAGACAGAAGGTAAAAGACACATCCGTAAACCTAATCCAACATCTCAATCTTTTACACAGTTTCACGTCCAAGCATGCAAGGACCACAAATCAGACTAAATGAGAGCAACAGTTTTCAGCACTTGTTTTAATATGCCTAGTACTTCTAACAAGTGCAGTCATCATCTGTAATGTTACATACACCTATGGCAATATATAGCCATGTATATCCATTTAAAACAAAAAATCATAAACACTCTGAGCTATTTTGCCTTCAAATTATACTTATCCATAGCATCCTTATTGCACTCTACAACTATCTGACAGGAGGTTGTAGTGAGGTGGGTGTTGGTCTCTTCTCTCAACTAACTAACAAAAATGGGGTTAAGTTACACCAAGGAAAGTTTGGATTGGATATTAGGAAAAGTTTCTTTACTGAAAGGGTGGTGAAGGATTGGAACAAGATGCCCAGGGAGATGATGGAGGCACTATCCCTGGAGGCATTAAAAAAACCTGTGGACTTAGTACTTCAAGACATGGTTTAGTGGTCATGGCAGTGTTGGTTTGGTGGTTGGATTTGATGATCATAGGGGTCTTTTCCAACCTTAATAATTCTATAATTTTATGATTCTATAATCCACAACATTTTATTTGTGTACTCCAATGAACAGCAATTGAATGCTCAAGTGCTTCAAAAGTCTAAATTACCAACGTGTCACCAGTTAAGGAAACATCTTCATGACACATTCAGATGAATGACCATACTGCTACAGAAAAAAAATGAGGAATATATAATGAAGTGTAAATACATATGCTTTGTTTATACTGCCATAGTGTGTCAGTTAATGCTGAAGTAGAAGGTTTTGCTCTACCCAAGCACAAATATTCGTATGCATATGTTTTAATTGGTCTCAATACCTACACAGTGAATGTCAATTTGAACATCTCAAATGTGAGCGAGGATGCTGTACTAAGGCAAATTGAAGACTAGACCCAGGTGATCGTCCTCAGAATCTTAGGAAAAGAACCCGAAATTTTAAAGGAAAGCTAAAGCAAGATATTTGCTTGTGGCTTAAAAGTCATTGTAGAAATAATTGGCATCCTCATCCAACAATATGTATTAGGAAACTTATGAGATACAACCCATTGTGTTAATTTGCAAACATAAATGGGCCCCACTACAACATATAATGTTCAAAATGAGAAGTGAAGCGTTGGTGGTGTTATAATCCTAAATAAGGACATGACGTTCAGAACTAGATATCTGATAAAAGAAACAGAAAAAGGTTGGTGAAAGTAGGCAGCAGCAGTGCCTGTTGGCATAGATGTTGCTGCTGTATTGAGGACTTGTTATCAAAAGGGAGAGGAAGTTTCTAATTGAGCAGTTAGTAGAGAACTATGCTGAATGGCATAGTTCAGCAGTGTCTTCATATCTGTCCACTAATCTTCTTGAACAGGTGAAGGCACCCAAATTATAGCTAGCCAATATTTTTTTTTTCCCCAAAAAAGTCTCTTAAGAGTACAATCATTCACTTCCAGAAGAACTACTAATAATCCACAGAGTAGACACCTTGTTACCTCCAAATACTATTTATGAAAGCAAGATGCAATTTATTATTGTTGTACTAAGTAATTTCATCATTTCCATGTAACAGTGACAAAATATATAAACTATAGGAACGTTAATTATGAAGGTAAAACAAACAATAGGACAAGCCCAAATTCAAATTCCTTTGCAGTGCAGGGGTATTTCTAGACAGAACTCAGAAGGTCTTGTCAATCTCTGACAAACATAAGTAGCTGGCTGATTTAGATTCAGAGTGGAAAAGCTTGTACACCTGAAAACCTCCAAGGGAAAGATGTGCTTTCAAAAGACCATCTAGAAATTCTCGTCAGCAAAGAATTTTATGCTGGGACAGTGTATTTGGTGTCTCACCGGTGACTGATAAGCTATTAACTGTCCTCTGGAAAGCTCCTTGAGCAAGACTCTCCTTTTAGCCCCCAAAAATGAAGGCAAATACTTGTGCTTGCTGTTTAGCACACACTTGCAGTCGAAGTAGCAGTTAATCGCAGATGACAGCAAAAAAGCCATGACTGATGTGTGACCACACTAAGAAAGGTTTAACATTTCCTTCAAATAAACCCCTGGCACAACTGGGACAGAATATTACCCTCACTAAGGCATAACACACTGCCAAGCATCCATATACATCCAGTCATTTGAAAGATGTTCCATGCATCATACTCTACTCGAAGGTAATACCCCTTGAAAATATTCCACCAGAGTGTCTGACTTGGCCTCTGTTTTAGAAATATACTTTCTTATACAAGATAGATAAACATCAAACCAGCATGTAATTTATTGGTAAAGAAAAATCAAAAAACCAGTGTGCAAGGTGTGTGCTGCATAGCTTATTTACTATGCCAGACCTATGACATCATCTGACTTTGCCAGCTAGCCTCTTGCTCTTCTTCCCTGGCTGACAGTGGCCCAGATGCCCACAGAAACAACAATTTAGGCCAGTGTGTATCTCCCAACTAAGGAATTAAACCATGCAGAAGAGGCCACTTCTTCTCCCAGAGAACAGCCAACCAACCAGAGATAACAGAGGAGAAGGCGAGTGGAAAGCAACAAAGAAATCAAGGTTGATGAAAGAGGAAAGAAAGAAGATACTGAAATATTGTCAAGATACAGTAACTGGCAGATCTGAAGCAGAAGTAAGACAAAGAAGAGAGAAACCTCTCTGAAAGTAAATTTCTCAGATAGGATTCTTCTTGTTCAACATTAGCTGTTTACAAAGTAGCTGTCCATATGACTGCTACTCACCATGGGCTACCCTGGAGATAAACGGGCTGCTTAAGTCATTTATGCTCCAGGTTTTTTTTCTCTCTTGAATTTCCAGGGAGTATAGATGCCTTTTTCAGAATTCGACACCTACACTTACGACCGCTGGGGAGGAATCACACCCATAACTGGCTATAATGCATACAGTTTGGTTAATGAGAGGAAAAATACAGGATTATACAAAGGACCACTTTGAATTTGTGCACAGATTTAGTCAAATATCTTTACACTCTTAAATTTATCAAAGCAAGTTTCTTTGTGGTTTTGGTTGTGAGTTGTTTTTTTTTTTTCTTCTCCTTTTTGTTGGGATTTTATTTTCCCTATAAGTGTATCCTGAGAGAGGTACAAATATGTTGCATAATTTTGAGATGCCAAAATATGTCTCAGCATCAAAATATGCCTTAACAACTCTGGATACTGCAGCCATGCAAGCATTCATATTTTCTTTGGTTAATAACTAATTAGAATAACCTTTAAGCTTTGCTGCATCTGGCTTTCAGACTGTGGTAATTGGTTTGGTCATTTCCACATTCCCAATAAGCCATTTCCCTTTGCTGTATTTTGAGCTTTTTCAGCTATTTTACTATTTTATCCTTCAGGGACCCGAGTTGAAAACTTCAGGGTAGCTCTTTCTGCTATGTTCAAGGTAACCTATATACTCACTGCAGCAGCCAACTGACTGTCAAGCACTTGATATACAGACATGTTTTTCCAAGGTCATTCTAAGCTTGCAGAGATTTAACCTTCTGCCAGTTTAACAAGAGGGAAGTGAAATAGCTTTTATCTGATAAGATGGTCTACCCTTGCAACATTTAACAGTGGTAACTTAGGGTCATATTCTATCGATACAGTGAGATCAGAATTTTATCTCAGAAAAAAAGTTTAATACTTAATATTGAAAAAGTAGGCCACTCCCTAAACATCTTCCATGTTGAAATGGACAAGTATCAGCTGGAAAACTTCAGGATACTACAGATATCATATGACATCTTCCCCCCATCCTCATTAGGGGAAAAAATGGACAAAAGAATCAGAAAGGAAGTAGATTTATATCAGTAAGCAAAAGAATTGGAAAAATATATTGTTTCTGGACAAAAAAAAAAGCACTGAAGTTTTTGCATTATGAAGGATCCAAAAATATGGATAAAAGTGAGAAAGAACCATCCCCATGGTTCACTCTTTGCTTCAGGTTCCTCTCTTTCTGTAAGATACGGCTATTACACGGTAGTGTTTCTAGGCAATAAGTACTGGAATGCCTTTATCTAATTTTTCCAGTTTCACAGCTGTAACTAATAGTTCTTAATGTTATATATCTCATACAATATTCATGTGCTCTGTTTTTCCAAATAATTTTTGTTTTATAGCTCACACTCTGAGATATGCTCCATAAATTCACCTAAGTTGGACAGTAAGTGCCCATAGCACTGATATAGTTCTCAACTCAGTTTTATTTCATTGAGCAGATCCACTTTATTCACTCTACAAATAAATTTTAATAGTTTTTGACTATTCATGCTCTTTAATTAATGACATTGTTCCACACACATTGCATCATTTCTGAGAAAAATCATGTATTTACAAGTACAGCTTTGCAGTCTCTATCAGTTCAACTGTCTGTGAGAAAAAGAGCCAGTTTTCTGCTCCCTCCAAGCACTGTTAGATTTTCCAACATGCTGAGATTTTTTTCCACTCTTCTTTAAAAAAAGATTGCAATGTTTAAAAGAACACTATGTACTAACAATCATAGATGAAAACTGTGTGCTGACTGGTTCTATTTGTAACACTCGAACACTACTAAAACAAACTCAGAGAAGAAGTCTTCTATTCTTTTGTATTTATTACAAAGTCACTCATGTGACTTTGTGCTCAGCTATTCTCCACCTAGACCTACCTAAGAGTACACTCAGTAGGAACCTAATTCATATGCCAAACAGAAGCACTCTGGAAGAAGCAGAGAATAATAGCATAAAATTTACATTTTTAAGAGTAGTTAGGAAGAGTTTATACAAGGCATGCCAAAGAACTGAAGTACAATATGCTGTTCCATTCCCATCCAAAGGGGAAAATAACCACAGAGGTGTACAATTCACCTTTTTTTTAACGTGGAGTTTGTGTAGAAGTGTGACAGCTAGGGTAAGTAGCTTTACTTTGCTGTCTGACTAACTACTAAGAAAGACATACACTTTGTTGCTGTTGTTTTACTTGAAGTTATTTGAACAAACTGACCCTAAAAATCTTTGTGCAACTGGCATTTGTTGGAACAAAGCTTAGATTAAATAACTGCCACAGTAAATATATTGAAGGTGTATAAAATGAAAATCAGAGTATACCTTTATATTAATGGTTTGGTAAAAATTCATCTTTCTGGTACCTGTAAAATAATATGAACTGTTATAACACAGCACAGTTTGAGGGTCTTTTAATCATTTGTTCTTCATCAGAAGCTAAAGCAGCAGGAAAAAAAAGAGTATTTTACTGTCAAAGAAAGTTGTTCTGGATCAAAAGAGAAGTAATGGCTATAGGACTGCTGACTTACGTAGAAACCAAGTTTTAGGCAGGATAGAGCCAACATCTATACCATAAAGAGTGACATTTATAGACTCATCTACCATTGCACTGGGCAGATCAGCATAACACTGAGGAAGTCAGCATGCCTTTGCCGTGGGAATTAGATTGAGATGGGTTTGCACTTCCAACCACTGTTTGAGGGCATTCTCAGCACAAAGGTGTGTGTGTGTAGAAGTAAGCAAAAGGAACAAACTTCCCATTTAACCCCCAAGACTCCTATTTGCCTATTAAAAATACAGAAGCACTCTATCAGTAACGGTTTCTACAGAAAAAAAAGAGACCTAAGCAGATCGGAGTTAAATGACCAGAAATTAGCTACAGGGTAATTTTTTTTAAAATTATTTATTTTTTAAAAAAGAATGAACGGATATCACACATCTTATTTGACAGAATATAATACCTTGGTCAATGTTCCAAGCGAGAAATGAAGTTGGTGCTTACTTGGGAGCTGTTGGATGAGTTCTGTGAGAAGGAACAACATACCCAAGACAAAAGAGCATGCAGAAGGCAATGCTATTTTGACTGGAAATTGATATCAGATTGCGGCACCAAAAATATTCCCACAGTTAAGAAATATAAGGATAGAAGCCACTTGGCAGAAGGCTTGTAGACACTGATCTATTCATACCAAGCCAACCTACAAGGAAATGTGCAGTGCTATACAACCCCCAGACCAAAGCAGCGTGGGAAATGTTTGCTTTAAGTCTGTAAAAAAGCCAAATGATCTCCATTCTCCCAGTAAGAGTATGTGAGAGAAGACAAGCAAGAAAAAGATGAGGTACTCCTTCCACAGTCTCAGATTTAACTTTTCCAGGTTGTACAGCAGAATTTGCAAGCCTAAAAAAAGTCTTATGCTCTGAACTTCTATAACTTAAAAAAAAAAAAAAAAAAGAAAAGAAAATCTAGCCATCAGGTAAAAGCTCCCAGCTTGCCAGGGTAGTCACAGTGGCCAGCAGAAAACAAAGCTGGGAGACATGCATGCAACCGTTCTTCAGGGAATGGATGTAACTGGTGTTTACAAAGTTAAAAAAGAGGACAACTCATCTATACTAGGGATTTTTTTTTAAATAATTGACAAGGTCTCTAAACACTTCAGCCTCAACAGGACTGTCAGACTGATACCAAGATACCTGAGAACTCCACAGATCTGAATTATTTAAGATGCTTAAGTCTTAAAAAAAACCAAGGCTTAACAGATCTCCTTGAGATACTTATACCACTTCCATTTGTGTTGATTGCCAAAGATACCAAAGGAGCAACTTTGCAGGCTGGAAGTAAAGAAAAAGTAAACAGCAAAACAAGGCCCCTCCAGTATCTCAGTATAGCAGGAGTTTAAGAAAACAACTGTTCTAGCACAAACACAAAGGCAGCAGACCCCTGCTGCATCGGAAGGAAGCCTTGAAGTTTTGCTGCCACTCTGCAAACAATGCTAGAACTGTTGTAGGTATAACTGATGTGGTTATTTCTATTATTCTAAATATTAGCTGAAATGGTTGAAACTTAAGCATGCATTTCACAAGTAATACAAAAAATAAACAAAAAAATGGGACCTCTTCTAATTAAAAAGGAAGCAGAAAATATTTCTTTTCCTTTGTTCATAATGAACAGAGACTAACACATTTCAAGTTTACCTGTTTTTGTAATTGATTTTTAGGAGACCTTAAAAATATTTGTAACAGAACATTGAATGAAGAAATATTTACTAAAGGCAATGAAGTATTTGGATTCCTTAAACAAAATTCTAGCATAACTCCCTCAGCAGCTGTGGTGGACAAAGTGTCTAAATTATATCATAGAAGAAGCAATAGTTGCCATGACTATTTCAAAAGCCCTTTGCAGATCTTGAAAGCACCAGATCTATGCAAAGAGGGAAAAGTGAAAAAAGATGGAAAAGGAAAGGAAGGGTAAGAGGCATTAATTTTGTTTATATATGCACATATGTGAGCATGTGCAGACCTACATGTTTATATATAACTTCTGTGAAACCTAGCTGGCATACAAAACTGCAGTCACAGAGAGTATCTGCAATGTCCATTCATTTGCTCATGAAGAATATCTGTCCTTCTTGCTGTGCATAAGGCCTCAACCTTGGAAATGAGTCCTCTGATCTAAGTCTTCATCAGTGGAGGAGTGTTTTGTGACAAACATTCAACTCAAAATTAGAGCTACTACTAGAAGCAGTAACCACAGTGTGCTTCCTTTATTCACAAGTACACAGCATATGGTTACTTCATAAAAGCTGTATTATGGATCACTGTGGATGAGGCTCTTCCCACACTGACATGTTAATGACAGCCTCTGCCTCTCAGATTAACTTTTCTTTGGTCTCTATTCAGTCAAAATATTTTATCAACAGCTTTTCCATCTGACAATTCAGACTTTAGCCTGCTTTTGACTAATACACACCTGTAGGTAACTTCACTGCCATAAGTAATTCGGTGGATTTAAATTGTGATATTCAAATTTTGAACTTCAGCAACATACACGTAGTATTTGTGGGACTGGGATCTTTATACTAACCTAAATAAAAATGTTGGCTATTGCTCACCTATCGGGTAAGAAACAAAATCACAACAATGCATTACATTGTAAATATTATTCACATTAAACAGTTCCCTCTCTCATAAAAGTAAATTTTAAAAGTCAGGCATACATTAATTGAGGAAAAAATAAAGAGAATGATAGGAGAAACAATAAGGAGCACTACAATGTTGTTCCCCTTGAGAGAACTAACATAATGTCACTGATAAATTTCTTTCTGCCACTACAGTTAACAGCCTTTGTTAAAATTGGACTGATATAAACGACACTGTTAAAGTTATCAGTTCTAGAAAATTAAGTCTATGAACTTTGAAAAGTGCATGTAATTTTACATTCTCTGGTACATCAGGAGGAGAAAATAATGTGAACAATGTATAAAGAATTTTTATTTTGACCTAATATGATTTTTTTTTCTAGGTACTTATTGGTTTGCAGAAACACTTTTCCAGCACAAAACAGCAGTCCAGAAAATGAACTTCAGCGAGCAAGAAAGGAATCTACTTATATTTTTTATAAATTCCCATCACTGAAACTTTTCACATATCACTACATAAATCATTGGGTAATCATAATTTGAATACAGTAAATCACATGTGGTAACACCTTTAGGACTTGCCACAAGCCCTTGCAAAAAATCCCATTGCTTTCAAAGGGATTTAGATGGCATTGCTAGCTCCTTGACTATAAAAGTGCCTGGCTCACCTGTTGTCCAAACAGAGATGTGTTACAGCAGGATAGAAAAAGGCACAAAAAGAGATGAGTTCATTGCAGAGTGCCACAGAGTGAAATGAGCTTCCATGGGCACATGAAGAAGCTATGAATGAATACATGGACCAGTGTGCCTTTCAGACCTTGAGAAATGGAGAATTGTTGAGACAGGGTATCCTGCTGCTTGTACTGCTAGAAAAGTACAAGTATAATCATAAAGAAAAATAAAATCTAACATATTTCAATGATGATGACTGCACAGTATTCCAGATCAACTGAAGAATATACATTTGTTGGAATATCTTCATTAACAGCACAATTAACTGTGTAAACACTGAAGCATTTGGGTGTGCTTTTTTATGTCCATTTACATAAGTGTATACTTAAGGTGAGTAGATACCACACTGTTTTCTTCTATGGGCAAGACTAAAAAGTTTTGTAATCATCACTAGGTCTAGTCTACCACTTCTGATATCCATTGCATTTTGGGAGGAATGTGTCAGATCTCTCCGTTTATACCCAGTAGCAACCTGGCCAGACAGTGGATTGAATTCCCTTGTGTTAGACACTCCCATTTCCTATAATACAGGACAAGTCTTGCCAGCTAACTAAGCATTGCCTATGGAAAAGGTTAGAAGGAGGACTACTTTTTAAGCCTAGCTCTTATTAAAAAAAAAAAAAAAAACCAACTTTGTATCATTATAATGACAAGTGTATCTATTCAGGACTCACAGTCCTAAAATTTATTCTGAGAATAATAATTCTTAAAGCCCTTCATTTATAAAACAAACTAACAAAAGAAGCAACTATAAGAATCACCACCTTTCCTTCCAAATATGATAGAATAAGAGAAGGAAATCAGCTATAAAGCTTATTCTGTAGGTCAATGGTTGAACCTATGGCTTTATACAAGAGACTTGAGCTTAATTCCCTCCTCTTTCCTGAACAGCTGGAACCTAGTTTGAGGAGGACAAACAAGTACCAGACCTGAATGATGAGGTACATCGATAATGGATGATGCTGAAGCTATTAGGTCTTGTAAGCACTATACACACACTACACTCTTCCAGGGAAGGACGCAGCTCTAGATTAAGGTTAGGGAATCACTTGGCAAGGTTGGACCAGCTCTTGAACTTTGGAAGACCGTGTATTTTTAATAAAACAGATGGTTATTAGGAAAAAAACAAAGCACACACATACCCATCCTCCCATGTTGGCACATGGAATTTGCAGTGACCAAATAAATGCGTGGGGGATCTAAGTTTTCAACTTAGGTACGTAAGTCCCATATTAAATGTCTAATTTCTTCACAGTTTAGTTAATATTAAATTCTATCTTGTCCTCTGTGTTTTCCTCAGTTCCAGTCAGGGACACCTCCAGGAGAATGACTACAGCTGCAGAAGTACAAAATTTGACAAAGAAGAAAATTAAGTTTCAATTTAGAAAGCCAACAGACAAGCTGTATGCTGAGGGAGAGGTTAGGCACGTAAGCCACAGGACTTATTGCGAGTAGAGAATAACAGTCCTCAAGCAGGAGTTTCAGTATGTCCAGTTCTGCTGGTCAGTACAAACAGTTTCAGCAGTGTTTAGTCACCTGCCCTCTCGTCCCTCTTAAATGTCTGTAATAGTCCCTGGCAGGTGGCAGTGGATGGGACATGAAAGCAACAAATCTCTAGGTCTGTGTGAGCTATATATAAAACAGGATATGGACACAGGGATTTAAATCTTGGGAATGTTCTTGAATTCAAAAGGCCTCTATGGATGGCTCCTATGGTTACTCTGAAACTCTTCCATAGTCCCAGCACTTGACTAGTTTACCATGCTGTCTGACAAAGAGGACCAGGTGAATTTAACCCCAAGCTAAAGACAATTCAAGGAAAGTCGTTTTTAGCTGGAAGCAACCAACACCACTGTTTCAAGAAAGAAGTAGGCATTTAAAAAAAAAAAAAAAAAAAAAAAACACACACAAAACCACTAGTTAAAATGTACAGTGACTGGGAGTGCTGAAAGAGAACAATACACTTCTATGGTCTTAAGCTACCTCATGTCTTGCAGAGCCAGTGGCTTTTGAAGACTGTTTGTTAATGACATTTTGCAACACTGTGGTAAACCAAGGCCTGTAATTTGTAGATTTTATTTTTAGAAATACTTACTGGAGCACTGTGGCATTGATGGCTATGAAAGAAGAAATAAAAGAAAGGGGGGAGGAAAGACACCATGCAAAATTAAAAGCCTTTCAAGTTTCCTGAAAAGAGTTTTTTAGAACAAGAGGTGGGTTGTGCAGAGTTTTTCTTCTACTTCTTTGGGGAAGAAAGGGAGCCTAAATTCAAGGCCATAGCATATGCAAAGCATATTTACTGTGAAATGCTTGACACTATCATATTCATAAAAAACTGCCACTATCAAAATAGACAGCCAAATTGAAACACATATCCAATTTCTATAAAAAAAAAAACAAAACAACAGGGAACAAAATAATAGCTAGAAAAACTGATGTAAACATTAAAAGCTGACCTTTTTTTTCCAGTTGTCCTTACTCATCACTGTAGTCAGAATCATATCACAAAACCAGACAATTCAGTCACAATTAAGTCTGCATGGGGTCATTAAAGGCAGAAGTTACTCCATGGCTTAATTTAATTATAATTCCTGACAACCGGAAAGTCTTTTAACATTTTTAGTATACAGACTTGTTTTCAAGTTTCTCTTTTTTGCCAAATGCTCACACCATCATTTTTGAATTGATTTCTTCCCAGATCTGACAAGTCCTGCCAAAACTGGTTTTCACAAGAGGCTTTGAAACCCCATTAGGTCATTGTAGTTTTGTTTTCTGAACTAGGCTTATTTACGTTCACTGTTTTCCCTCAAATTGTCAATTGTAACATTGCATGCTATCTTAAAAATTACCCTGATATTAGCAAATGCTCCTTTTCTGAGTGCCTGTTGAAAGCCATGCAGTTCCTTAGTGTTACAGTGCAACCTGATCCCTTTCTTTTGCTTTTTACAATTTCCTAAATACTTTAGTGTCTTCTTTGTAAATGTGTAGATACAAGCTGCACCAAACAGCCTCTAGAAAATAAAAAATAACCAAACAAAAAGTAATGAAATGTAAAACAAGCATTCTCCTTTCAAATAGATAAAAGGTAATTCAAAAGTGCCAGGTCAACATTTACTTCTGTAAGTGTTTTGTAAGTGGGAAGCCACTGACTGTGGACCTTAACATCTGGCTACCAGCCAATGTGCAACCTACTTTCAGTCAAAGGAACAGAAACATTCCACCTGCTTCCTCATATTGCAAAACAAGAATGGGTTCATCTCTTATCTAGGTTGGAATACAATATGACATAATGTGCAACTTCAAATAAAAGACAGTTCAGTTATTGGCAGCACTCTCACTGTGCTTCAGGGTTTAAGAGCATGACACAAATCTTTATGGACTAAGGCTGTAAGTCACTCACTCATCTCTGTCAGCAGCTTTATGTGACATGAACCACGGGTTTCTGTGCAGTTCATAGCTTGGCAGCAGCACGACTTCTGAAAGAGCACTGAGGGACAGCATCAGCAGTCCTTAGGACTGCCCAGAGACTTCAGAGCACTCTGGAACAGGTAGTATTCAGATGCCAAAACATCAGAACATTTTAGCAGCTTTATCCTCTTTAAATTACAACCTGTTTCTAAAAACAATTTCAAAAGATCTAGCAGAGGAGATCTCACTACGACTTTCATGAGTGGCTAGAAGGAAATGTAAAAATGAAAAGCTCTTTCAATCTGAATCTTCTTATTTCTCACTAAAACTACTATAAGACCACCTGCCTTTTAGGCATTGTTTGTAAAGCCAGTGTCCTAATTGTCATGAAATAGCTTCCATTTCTGTAGCTAGGAACTTTCACATCAGTGGATTTTCCTCTCATTCTGTATATAGAGGTTTGTGATGAAAGCAATTCTACAATCTCCTCCTCTGGGGAAAATTCTGCCAAGTTCTGTCCATACCTCCCATACAGTTTCTGGCATTATCAACAAAACAGCATTTAACTGAGAAAAATAAGAGAACTAAACACACTTTGAAATACTGTGTGGGGTGCAATTTGTCCTACTTGTACATGTATCCTCCTCCTCATTCCTAAGCACCACGTCCATGAGTATAAACATAAAGAAGGTTTATAATTTTATTCAGTGTCATTCTAAGAATTTGATTTTTTCTCCCTAGCTCTTTTACAAGTAGCTATACCTGGGACAACTTTAAGCTTTTTTTCTTTGAAAATAACAGTAATAATAAAAATACTCTAAACTTGTAATTGTCTCTGTGCAGAACATCTCCTTAGTTTCTGTGAAATCCTTCCACTTGGAGCCTTTGCTGCTGCAGAGATCAAAGCAACAAGCTCTTGGATGCCAGATGAGTTATAAATAGAGCTCACAGTAGAATTTACACCTTGTTTATTTGCCACAAGCCTCATTCCTGGCACATCTTCCCTATTTTTCATTCTTTCACTTGCTTAGTCTCCATCTTGCTACTTTGTTCAAAAATAATTGAATGCCTTGGTTGGGGAATTAAATACATTTCAAAGCATGTAGAGACACAAACAATTTTTCCATAACTGTGTTTTCACTTCCTAAGCAAATCAGAAAAATATATTGCTTTTTTCATTGAATTACCATCATTTCCTTCCTTTCCTTCTTGTATCTCTGATCTACTTATGAAGACCTTTATGTGTGAATGGTATTCATCTATCATTAATTTTTTATTCCACTACAGTAGTTTTAAAGGATAAGTGGTTAACTTCACTTCTTTCCTCTTTAATATCTTTTACACTTTGTAGAAAATGTTTTTAAAATACTAGGTTTCTGTGATTTTGTGTACTGCTTCTCTCACTTCTACCACTTCCTCCAGCCCAACAACTCTTGCAACTGAGTTATAAACAATGGGGGGGGAAAAAAAAAAAAAGTAAAAATTAAATCACAGACTGGATTTCCATTAAAAGCAACATGATAAAGTAGTAGTTTATCAATTATTTAAATCAATGTGAATTCTACCATGATGTAGGCACATACTATTTGTCATTGGTATTGAGGGTTTTTTTACTGTTGTGAATATCTACAACGCAAGCTTAACCGAAATAATAAAGATGCAATGCAGTGCTTCCAAATTAATACTAACTTTAACTCGAGTATGTATAGCTCAAAAGAGCAGAGCAACCAGCAAGCATGCATGGAAGTAGTGTAAGCAACATTGGTGTAACTGTCCCTGCAGCAGCTAGCAATACCTTCTTCCACAGTGCTCCCATAGTTCAGATGCAGTGAACTGTTGAATTGGGGAATAACAGGACCTGAATTAGTGTACCAGACAGTTAAGCCAGAAACTGGAAAGTGGTTCTGGCTTCCTAGATTCACAGAACAACACAGAAGGGCAGCACTTTCTACCCTCTTCAGCTGGCCAGGAAATTACCTTATTGACACACGACTCCTCCTCAGTCATAGTCTTCATCGTCTTAACATCGAGCCTCCGGATTCTCCCCGTACGGTCCTCCTGCAGCTGGTACAGAGTGTGGAGCTGCATTTCTCCAGCAGCTCTGGCTATGGCAAGTACATAGCTATCTATAAATGCTTCTGGAGCTATATTTGCTACATATACCTTTGCCAGGTAGGTCACAACACTTTGAAAAAGCAGCCCCCTACTTTCTCTTGCTTTGCTGTAACTTCACACTAGACTGAAACTTCACATAGCAGCAGCACTCGCTTTCACACAGGAAAGAATCATTAAGTGACCCTAGTCCCCACCTCAAATAGGACAGCCTAGATGACAAATAGGTTCTTTTAACATCAAAAGCAGAATACCACATCCAAATACCACAAAATAATCAAACTCTAGGCTGAAAAGAAAGGTGGTTCTGGGTGAAGTTGTGAGTGCCACCATCCTCACTAAACTTCTTTTCAGGAGTATTTGCTCTTTCTGGAGTTGTGATAAAGGAGCATCCCTGAGCAAAGAGGAGAGGAGAAATTCTTTCTACTTCTTCCTGATGGAGAGCAAAGGCCAGGCAGACAGCCCAGCTCTAGGTAGAAGCATGTCAGCGAGAGGTACAAGGTTAGTGCAGTAGATAATGAAATAGCCACAGACCCTGTGAAGGTTTGTATTATTTGGTATCTGTGGCCATTTTAAAAGCAGTGTCATCAATGTACTAAGTGCCGTGGGACAGTTCAGTTAAAAAGCCCTTGTCTGTCAGGAGGGATATAGAAAGAAGAGCTCTGTAGACAGTAAAGTCACCTAGCAGAAACCTATGCTCTCCTTAACAGCATAATGGGAAGATTAACATCTCTTCTAATAACTGTCCACTTCTTTTATTCCATGTGGTAGAAATAAGGGAGACCACTATTGTGCCAAGAATCTGGTACTTTTGGTTTTTCTCTGACATGGAACTGAATGCACCATTAAAGTGAAATAAAATAATAAAGTGAACATCATCCTGGCAGCAAAGAAATTTGTTTTATATCCTTGTGTTTCTTTCCCATCTTTAAAAAAAAGGAAAAACTAAGAAATGTTGAGATATATTTCTTAAGCCCATCCATAGCTAAAAGGGCTATGATTTGGGATATGGAAATAACTAATTCTTCACTATATATTAAGTTCTCTCATTGCTTTGACCACTGCTTCTTTGAAATGACATCCCATTTCAATGATATGTCAACAGTCACACTGGTATGGGTCCATATGCATGAGAATCCTATATAAAGATTCCTCACTGATAGGGACACCAAAGGAATGGAAGTTATAATTTATTATTACAAATATCTAATATTTCTAATAGAAGAACGAGATCTGTAAAGAGAGCTCTGATGAAAACTTTCAGACAAAAATAATCTTTAGGCTACTCCAAACATAAGCCAACTAATTTTTGAAGGATAAGTACAGCTATTTCCCTCTGGCAATCAATATTTTATACACCATTTTCTATGTATTATGCTATGCAACAATCAATTGAGAAACAGAGAGAGATTCAATGGCAGAGGTTAATAACCCAAGACAACATCACATCCAAGGCAGCCTATTTGTGCATGTCACAACAATGATAGCTATGTAGTCTGAAGAGTGCAAAGAGAAAGATTAGGCACTCTATAAATGTGTTTTTATGTGCAAAGTCTACAACTTAAAAGCTTGCGCTTTATACAGGTTCAAAAGAATCCTTTGAAACCACAGAAAGAGCTTCTTTGAAGTGCTTCCTAATGCACCCAGCAAAATA
Organism: Merops nubicus; assembly: GCF_000691845.1. NCBI lineage: Eukaryota > Metazoa > Chordata > Aves > Coraciiformes > Meropidae > Merops > Merops nubicus. The sequence goes on along the minus strand of NW_008614489.1, from coordinate 74,458 downwards.
GAAGTAAGAAATTAAACTGACTGAGTACTGTCAGGAAAAGGACTAATTAATGTAACCGGATTGATGGCAAGCTTCAAATATGACTGTAGTAGTATACTGGCATTAGCAACAGAGTATGAACTCAAGTACTTAAGACCGCGACTGAGTCGCTGGATTGACAGAAAAACTGTAGACTACAAAGTGTTCTAGAAGTGCCTGTTCTCCTCCACTGGCAGCAAAAGGATTGCCTCACATACAAATGGCATGCAACACTGGCTGCATCCAACTGAAATGGGAGATTCCAGCAAAGCAAGGTCAGACTATGCAATCCATCCCCAGAAAAAACAACGTTATGGTGATGTCACTACACAGGTAAGAGGTCAAGCAGCCAGCATGCTCATGGAAATAATCCCACATCATCATCAAATATTTACCAAAGGTGTCACCTTGTCCATTTCAGTCGACATCACACTTGCTCTTAGCTAACATGTCTATTAATGATGTCAGCAAGTAGTGTGTTTCTAAGCACTCAGATCCCAGTGGCGCACCCTTAATGCCGCCTGATGTTCCAAACACATCTTCAGGCTCATTGCCTGAAGGTGACTGAAAGCCTGAGGTCACATAGCAACATCAAAGCTGTGTTCAGAAAATCATCCTCATGACTGCATGACTTAGAGGCTTACTTACGATAATGTACTCTTTGAACAGCATTAAAACCAGCTGTTTCCAGCTGAAAAAAAAGGTCCAAGAAATGTATTAGCCCAGTCCCTGTGTTTTTTATGCTCCATGCAAAGAGAATTAGAGTCAGTGGAAAAGCTTGTGTTGATTTAGCACAGCAAGCAGTGTTTCTGGGTCAGGGCCAACTACTTTGGTTTTGAAATCTCTTTCAGCTCATCTGTCGTTTTTTTTCCACCAGCATAACAGTAATGAAGGTATTCAATGTGAATAGTGAAAGGAAATGCTTGGAGGAGACTTTGGAGCTTATGGAATCCTTTCTTTCCTTTCCCTTGCTACTCCGCTTTTAAATAAAAGTTATTGAAAGCTATAGTCCACTATGAACACCAAGAAATTTCCAGAAACCACAAACTCTGACTGAGGTTTTTGCAAGACTGGAGTCTGAGTATGAACCTCTATGAGTTAAATTGCTTTTTAATATCTTGATGATCAAGGCTCAGTTGAAACGTCAGTGAGAGACTCAACAACACAATCACTGCAGTTCATTAGTCAGCTTCCTTCCTTCCCCTAGACACAGGTCCTATTTCATATTCACTCAGAAGCAAAATCTCTCCCTACTCCATACCTTCCAAACCACCATCATTGCCTTACAAATCATGAATTGTGATGAAAAGAATCAGAAAAAACATTTTTTTTTTTTAACACCTTGTATTACCTTAAAGGTTTATGAGGATGGGACTTCACTTGTGTGAAGAGCAAGCATTTTTTATTCCTGCCAGCCTATGTTAAGAGAATTTTAATGCTGCTTTAACAAACCCTGGAAAAACAGAGACCTTATTCTGCTTCTGTCCACTTAGCTGCTTTGTTAGGAGTTATATCTCTTACAGAATTTTACTCAGTTTTTCAGCAGCAATATTTTTCAGTTTCACTGGAACTACAGTATATACTAATCTATTAAGAAAAGTCCTGCTCTTTGTCCGAGGATGCATTATAAGCAGTCTTCATGGGGTTTTGCCTTTTTGATCTCATTATAATGATAATTTTGTAACTACCTACCTCATCTTTGAAATAAGATATTTAAAATATTAATTTAAGTATATTAATTTACTTAGGTATATGCATACTGAAAATTTTCCAATGAGAGACACAAATATGTCTTTTAAACATCAAATATTGTTCAAAAATAGAACTTTAGAAAAAAGATTTGGTTTATATAGTACTGAATTGAATATTTTGCTGACTATATTTTTAGGACTGCCTTTCTAACATTAAGATTTTTTTCCTCCCTCCTTTGCCTGTTTATTTTTAGAGTAATTTGGATTTTAGTTATATTGGGAGTTGTATTTAAATAAATCTTAGTCAAATTATCATGTAATGCAGTCTTTTTCTTTTTAATACCCTTGGCTAGAGCCAAGAGTGTTACTACCAATCATTCCAAAGAATATTACTATGTTTAACACAAACAGGTGTTTCTTAGATTAAATGTTCGACTGAACTGTCTACCCTGAGGGTAAAAGTTTGTCCTTGATAAAGGTGAGATTTCTTCAGGGATGGTTGAAGGCTACAGAGAGAATTTTCAAAGGACTAAAGACAAAAACAATTTGCTCTTTCAAGTTCAAAGAAGATTTCTTTGCCTCTGCTTCATATAACAAACTTACAGTAAGTGTATGCAGAATAAATTTAATCAAATAAAACAAATTATTTACTTCACTGAACACACTTTTGCCCTCAGGGTACAGGGAAAAGAATAAAGACATGACAGATGTTGGCCATTACTAGAAGCAAGCATGGCCAGCCCTGCACCTGGGGGGAATACCTCACACACCTGTACAAGTAAGGGGTGGACCTTCTGGAAAGCAGCTCTGTAGAGAAGGACCTGGGATTTCTGGTAGACAAGTTAACCATGAACCAGTGACGTGCTCTTGTGGGCAAGAAGGCTGATGGTGTCCTAGGGTGCATTAAGAAGAGTGTGACCAGCAGGTTGAGGGAGGTTCTCCTCCGTTTCTAGTGAGGCTACATCTGGAGTACTGTGTCCAGTTCTGGGCTCCCCAGTTTAAAACAGACAAGGAACTATGGAAGACAGCCCAGTGGGGGACTATAAAGGTGATTAGGGGACTGGAGCATCTTTCTTACCTAAGGAAAGGCTGAGAGACCTAGGGCTTTTTACCCTGGAGAAGAGAAGACAGAGGGGATCTTCTCAATGCTTAAAAATATCTAAAGGGTAAGGGTTAAGAGGATGGGACCAGACCCTTTTTAGTCTTCAGTCATAGGACAAGGGGCAATGGGTACAAACTGGAACACATGAAGTTCCACCTCAGCATGAGGAAAAACTGTACTTTGAGAGAGACAGAGCACTGGCTGCCCAGAGAGGTTGTGGAGTCTCCTTCTCTGGAGATACTCAAAACCCGCCTGGATGCATCCCTGAGCAATGCAGCCTATTGTAGGCAAACCTGCTCTGGCAGGCGGGTTGGACTAGATGACCCCAGAGGTCTCTTCCAACTCCTAGCACTCTGTGATTCACTGAAGGAAGCAGTCTGAGAACCAAGACATACTACAACTTCTATATGACAGCTACACAACACACGTTTTCTTTCCCATTCATAACTCATTTTAAACAAGTTTTGTTTCCAAAGCTGGCTTCTTCATTCAGGTCTCACTTCATGTACTAAGGGTGGAGAGCAGGGGAAGTGGGGGAAGTAAAGTGTTCTTCTGAAGACAAAACTAGCAGGGTACCTTGTTTAGGAGCTTGTAACAACAGTTACTGTCCCTCCTCCCACGGATTTCTCTCACTATCCTTGGAAATTTCTGTGTAAAAAGCACCCTGATGATGAAAACAGGAAATAGTTTTCCCTAGGACTGTTCCACATGGATTCCAGAGCCTTGGTGAAGACAGAATACAGAGGGTTTCTACTTATTGTTTTAGAGCTACAGGTTTAGTTGAACTTTTTTTTTTAAATTTTTTTATTTTATTTTATTTTCAGATTTCACTCATATGAAGCCATGGTGGCTTGGAGTCTCATGAAATGTATTTTAACAGGGAGAACAAATAATACAAGCCTTTAAGTACTGTCACTGTTGAGATCACAAAAGATTCTTCTAAACTGTTGTTTTGAAAAATAGTTTTTCTCCTCTTGGATGTACCCTGTTTCTCTATCTTACTTCTCTTAAAAGTTCCTATAAGAGTAACATCCTTCAAGAGTAGGTAAAACAATCTGCATTCAAAGCAAAGTGTGATCTGAATCTGTAAGATTAAAACTTTGCAGAGCTATTAAATTTCACATTCTAGAGCTTGTAGCTTGATATTCCTTATTGCATCATTTGGAAAAGGAACCAGTTTTTAAATGTTACTGAAAAATACATTATAAAAGTGTAATCCGGTTTGTTTTCTAAGTCAGGAGGGGTTTATATTACATAACAATTCAAAAGAAACTTTTACTTACTTATAAACATAAAATGTCCACTCCAAAGCTCTGCATACTCTGTGTACAAAACTATCTTATTTTTGGGCTTTATTTATTTGGGCTTCTTGATGGGGAAAAAACACCCACATAAATATGATAATGAAAATCAGCATAATGCATAATCTTGTGTGACTTCAACTGTTATAAGTTAGTATGAAGTCTTCGAGCTCCCACAGTTAACAAAGTATTACAGAAGGGTCAATATTTCCAAAATATTTTTTAACAATAGAACTATTGGAGCATCCACATACTGGCTCAGGTCTCTAAACATAATTGGTTTCTCTAAAAGGTCACCTTCTCTTTGAATAAGCTTTAAGGGTAAAATATAAAACAATTTTCTAGAAGGATAAAACTGACAAATTCCTGATTCAGTCCAGATGGTGTGTGGGTTTGGATTTCTCTTTAAGTAAATCTATTTTCCATTTCTTAATTTGAAAACCACAGTAAATACTAAGTAAAAAAAGAAATAAATAATCTGTTTGAAGACCCCGGGTAAATATCTTGTCCACAGAGTCCTAGCAACAGTTTATGGGACTGATGAGGGTGAATAGGAAAAATATAATAAGAAAGCAATCAGGGACAAGAGTTACATGGCTCAAAGCCTTCAAACAATTATGCAACTTATTTTCTGTAGCTGTCTAAATAGGCCTAATTGCAGGTAATTAAGTTTGAAAGAGTGCTGGCCAAAAGAAAAAAAAAAGAATTAGAATCAGTCTGAAACTCTGAATTCATTCAGATATCAGACTGTCAGATGCAGTCTTTCCCTTGACACTGGTGTTAAATTGATTTATGATAAAATTGTCTCTCACTCTCTCTTGTCCATCACCTAATGTGTGTGGTAGGAAATCATGTGTAACCTTTTCATGTGCTCTTTTGCTTTATCACAAGATGAAATCAGAGTCTCATAAAAGATTATTTTCACTGCTACCTTCACTGGTACTAAAACTCATGCTCCAAGGAGACACAGTAATTCAAACAGTCTTCTACAACTGTTGGAGTCAAAACCTGAAATTCACACAAACCAGTATTTAAAACCCTGATCACTGCAGCTAACATCCATAAACTATTTTAAGACAACCAAATAAGTGGATTCCCTTACAAAAGCTACTCACTCCTATGAGATCACATGATCTCACTACAAGGTCATGTAATCTGGTTCCTAGTGCTTTTCAAAGCAGTTCATCAGGCGTCCAAACATTCTTCTTACATGATAAGCACAGCCAGTATGTGAACAAATATGATTTTATCAGTGTTGCTCTTCATTTCTCAGAGAAGACTCCACATCTGAACACTTTAAAAATCTCTTTTACTATACTTCTGCAGAGTGAATTATTTCCCAAGAACACTAGAACTCGTTCTTATCCTGTAATATTTTAAGTTACTCTTATTTGAGTTCAACACTTGAAGAACTGAAATCCTGTCTAAAATACTTTCTGTGGAGTTTTTATTCTTATTTCCTAAAACATTTTTTTTAATTTCATACAAAAAAAAAATTCAGATTTGAGCAAAAAGGAAAAAAAAATTCTTTTTAATTTACTCGACCTTTCCTAGAACAAGAGTAATCACTTCTACTTTTCCAAGCTGTATCGTACTTAAAGAATATGTTTGCCCAGCTTATGATGGAGAATCCAGCTGAAATTCCATCTGAATACAAGAAAACAATTTTACTGCAGTAGTTGTCAAACACCTGAACAAGCTGTCCAGAAAACTTGTGGCGTCTCCATCTATGGATATATTACAAACCCAATTGAGCATGGTCCTGAGGAACCTACTCTAGCTGACCATGCCTTGTGCAGGGGGTGGGACTAGATGATCTCAAGAGATTCCTTACAGCCTCAGCCATCCTGTGATTCTGTGATTACATGTGAAACAGAAACATCAAAGTTCTTATCCATCAGGAAAGTATAAAAAAAGCTCAGAATTGTTTTAAAAACCTACAGAAATAAAAATAAACAATTAAAAAAAAAAAAAAACACCCAAAAATTAATATTATACTAACATCTAGTAAGTTACTGGCTTTGAAATATCTTCTGCTATCACTTGTTATCACTAGAATGAGCAACTGGAGGTTCCTGGAATGCATTGATGGTAACTTCCTTCTCCAAGTGAAAGAGGACCCAATGAGAAGAGGTGGTACACTCGACCTTGTTCTTACCAACAAGGAAGGGCTGGTGGGGGATGTGAAGCTCAAGGGCAGCCTTGGCTGCAGTGACCATGAAAGGGTGGAATTGAAGATTCTTAGGGCAGTGAGCACAGTGTAGAGTAGGCTTACTACTGAGGACTTCAGGAGAGCAGACTCTTCAGGGATCTGCGTAGTAGCGTATCATGGGATAAAGCCCTAGAAGGAAGAAGGACCCAAGAAGACTTTTCAAGGATCACATGCTCCAAGTTTGGAAGCGATGCCTTCTGACAAAGAGAAAGTCAAGCAAAAATATTAGGAGGACTGCATGCTCTTGGACAAGCTCAGACACAAAAAAGACGCCTACAGACAATGGAAGTAAGAACAAATAGTCTGGGAGGGATACAGCAAATTGTTTGAGAAGAGAGGGAGCATCTTAGAAAAGCCCTGATAGAATTAAATCTGGCCATGGACATGGAGAACAACCAGAAAAACTTCTATAGGTACACCAGAGAAAAAAAAGGATCAGCTATGGAAAATGTTTCTTTCTCCAGAAAGAAACAGGAGATTTGGTTACCCAGGACATAGAGAAGGTAGAAGTACTCAATGACATTTTTGCCTCAGTCTTCACCAGCATGTGCTCCAGCCACATCATCCAAGTCAAAGAAAGCAAAAGTAGGGACTAGGAGAATGAATAACTGCCCATTTTAGGAGAAAATTAGGTTTGAGACCACCTAAGGAAACTGAAGGTGCACAGATATGTGGGACCTGATGAGATGAATTCATGTGTCCTGAGGGAACTGACATCAAAATCTCATATTTTGATGAAGAGAAAACCAAATTCCTGCTCTTCTTTTCTTAAGAATAAATCTGTAGATTTAAGTATTTACACTGTGTTTTTCTTCAACTGATATTGTGCAATTCTCACCTTTGAATTTTCAAATTAGCAAACACACAAATTGAAAATAATTGTAAGTTAAATGAGCAATAATCTAGATGACACTCTAGTGTGAGACTTCCTTCATAATAAACACCTGTAACTTTAATTGCTAGGATATGGTCTCTTTCAAAAAAGCAGAGCTGCTGACCTGCCTTCCCATCACACAACCAAGAGACCCTTGCATGCAGAACCTGTCTTCTCTTAGCTTTGCCCTGCCTCTCCACAAACCCTTTCTATGGTCTTCCTCCTCATCTAGAAGTTTCAGTAGCACAGATTACTAGTGTGTTAGCTGTAGCTAACCTCTCATTTACCAGGTTCTCCCTGGGCCCTACTAAGTACCACTTTTATTTCCCATCTGGCTCTGGCAAGTAGATTTTGAGCTGTAGCACATAAGCACCACATATCATCTAAAGCTGCATTTTACTAGCGAAGGAAGCAATTTCTGAGTAATGAGCAAATTGGGTTATAGAGCACTTTGGGATGTTTCTGGATGACAGGTGTTAGGTAAAAAGAGATCACTCCCACCAAATCATTAGTGACAAAGCCATTATTACCTGATGGCAAGCTGGAAGTCAAAGTAAAATGAATTGCTATTCACTTCAGTAACACCTTTAATTTGGCACAGCCTAAACCAAAGAGCCTGCTCTACTACATTATGTGAGAAACATCCTGTCAGCCACAGATGTAACTTGGTGGCTCCTCATGATCCAGGGCATGCATGCAGACCCCCTGCAATGCAACTTTGGTCAAAGGGCATGCCTTCAAGCACAGTGGTCTTCCCCATGCAGGGAGTCCTCCACAGAGCCATGCATGATCCAAGGAGCAGCACTTTTTGGTCATGGGCAAGCTATCTATATCTACCTGAGGCAGATCCTCCTCAGGCCTTCTGCTCAGTAATTTATCTGCAGAAATAGTTTCAAACCCTAGCAAACCATATGCGCAGTCTCAGTGAAAGTCAGGTATAACATCACAAAGTTTTTTTCTTGATTTATTTTTAACTCACTGAATCTCATGCTCAGAGTTTCTGATGATTTTCATTAGTCTGTCTGACGATCTCACCTAGCTAGATTAAAACTTATCTTCTTCCATAACAGGGGACTTGGTTTGTATGTGTGCATGTGCATGTTTGAGATGGTGGTATGTCTACGTAACGACAAAAATATTAATCCAGTAATGATTTCTTAAAAGGCAATCAATGTAACATATTTATGTCTTCCAGCATTATTTAGAGATCCAAGATCAGTTTTGTTTACCACCACATTATATTATATATACAGTAATGTACAATAACAAACTAGGCAAAAAATGAATCTTGCAGCTAATAAAAAAATAAACACACAACCATGCCCAAACTTAAAGGCTGTGCTTTATATCAATGCAAAGAGAAATTCAAAAGTGCCATAGGAAAACAACAAAAAAAAAAAGGGTTAGCATTTCAAATGGTCAGTACTGTGCTTTAACTTTGTCCTTATTATTGAATTCTCCAAGGAGTGTGTCAGTGAAAGAGGGACAAGCTAATGCAAAAAGTTTATGAAGATGACATATCACTGGATCTGCAAGAGACAATCTCTAGTCAGGTCCTGCTCTTTGCTTAGACATGATTAAGCCAAAAATCTAATGAATCTTAACACAGAAACCTGTGTTACATTAAATCAATTTTTGTAGTAAAGAGACAAATTAAGTTTAAATTAAAAAAGAACATTGCTTAAAAGACCCAGCAGCAAATGTAATAGCTGTCCCATTGGACATACAGGATGAAAATAAAACAGCAATGCGGCGTTATTTACTTCCAACACCTTTTACCATTAGAAAACACAACTATATCTTTTGGGAGGCTGCATGTAGCATATTTAGCTGTTGTTAAGCCATCTCTCTGGAGAAAACCAAGTATGAAACTCAGTGTGGCTGAAAATACAAAATACAGCCAATTAAAAGTGTACTGTTTGCCATTTCATATTCATTACTCTAATGTAATAAAAACAATCAATCTTCTGAGCTGTCTTATTAAAAATTACAGAGGCAGTCTGCTATAATCTCTCATCAAACCATGTGAATGACAGTAGTCTAACCACTAGATTTACAGCAATCCATTATTCATATTTAGAGATGAAACTTGTAAACAGTGTTTGCAAGAATGACATGCCAGGAGCTCTGATAGTTCAAACATAAACCACACTTCCATACAGCCACATTCAAAGAAATACATATGTACACACATTGTAAAATGTCTTATGCTGAGGCTGTATTTTATTCCAGGAGGCAGTGACTGCAAAAAATACCAGTCACAGGTCATGACAGACAAGCAACAGACTTCCAAGATATGTAAAAAGGTTGACACAACCATTACTTATATGCACAAAGGAAAATACCACATTACTCATGACTTTGCAGAGGCTTCTGTTTCTCACATGTTAAATATGGTACTGAAAACTCAGAGCTCATGCAAAGACATGCACAAAATTTGAGGAGAGAGGGATTAGAGGCTATACCGATATATGTAGCAAAGTTTCTGTTTTCTTTCCCATTGCTACAGAAAGGCTCTTTTGTGAAAGCAGAGACTGCTGATGAAGTCACTGACAATATTCTTGACTTTGCAAGAGAATGATTGTTCATATAGACAGAAAACATGAATAATTACAACTAAAATGATCTTAAAATTCCAGTTCTGAATGTTGGCATTTAGATTAAGAGGTATAGCTCTAGTTCATCTGTATAGAGACCCTTCTCCCATTCACCTTTTCAAAGCACTAAAAAAAAAAAAATCAGAAACAAAAGGGGACAGAAATAAAACTGTTTAAAAATAAGGATATAAAACGGGACAGAAAGACAATGTGAAACGGAGTAAAGTGTAAAAACAGAAAGCATAGTTTTGAACATCCCATGCTAAATATTCTACATCAAAGTTGTCATGGAACTGCAAATATGTTTTGAATTCACCATCTACGTCTTCCTGGAATAAAAAGGATTAGACCAGAAACAATCTTTGGAATATGCATTTCTCAAACTAAGAAAATTCTCTATAATTTCATCTGGCATGCTTTCCATGTCACAGATGTATTTATGGCAGTCTATCATCCAAACAGGCTGTTTGAACTTCACTCTGTTACTGTCTATGACATATTCAATTTTCTGCCTTTCTTGCTTTCCACATCAATAGATTTTATATTGTCTACAAGAAGTTGAGGCATTTTCTTACTGCTCACTTTAGAAGACAGAGAAAAACATGTCCTCTCTTCAAACACTTCTCTCATAATCCAAACTATTTCCATGACTTTTATTTGCATTTCCAGTCTCCCATAACAACTAAATAATCTTTCTTAGGTTTAATGGACTACATAAAAGAACTAGTGAGCTCACTATTCAGAGACAAAAAGCATTTTAAAACCATACAAAACTATGTTTACAAGTTCAATGGAAAAAAATCCAAAAAAAAAGTTTAATTTTTTACATTAGCTAGAAAGATGAAATGCTGTACTGTAACTTTAGAAAATTTTAGCTTTTTCCAGATCCAAGATCTGCATGAGAAATATGTATATAAGCAAGGGATTTGGATGGCATTTTGTATGGCACTGCTTGTAATAATAGGAGTCAACCTCTCCTCTCACTTTTGTGATTCTTTGCCTCGCAAAATTTCCAGCATTAGCATTTCAGTTTAGTTTTGTAGCTTCAGCTAATGTCACACACATAGCTTCTTTCTGCTTCACTAGCAGAGCATAGGATAGGGCATGCTTGTAGTTGGCCTGAAACAAGGTGATAAAATATCTAATATATCTTCAACATAAGAAGCACCGATAATTTTCATAAATCCATCTTTGAAGCCAACTTTTTATATTAATAATTTGAGGATTTGATAGTTTTTGGTGACTGCAGAGATTTTATAATTAAGAGCTTATTTAATATGATGTATTTTGAGAATATTCATGAAAAGTTGTGGATGCCTTCCTAACCTTTTGGGATCAAAAGGAAGGGCTGCAGCCTGTATTTCACACTGTTCTTCAAAAAAGTACAAGAAGGATGTGACGGAATATGGAATATCTTTGGATGTTACCTGCATTTTGGGAACTGTGAAAGCTACCAAAATGTTTTAATTGTTGATCATTACCAGAACACTGGAAATACTTAAGATCCTTTAATGCAAACTACAGAAACACAAGCTAATGTTTCTTGTAAAATTTCTCAGTCCATGGTGTCGTGGGTCAGTCTTCCACGGCTACACTTTGTCATTTCACTTCAAGCCTTGTTCTATTCCCAAAGCTAACAGGTTTCCCAAATAATGTAAATGGCCTCAGGAAGTACAAAGGTAATAGGGGAATATGGGCTTAGATTACTGTAAAGTCCCTTTATTTCCCATCCTCTCTCAATGCTAAGAACTTTCTATTAGCCCTGGTCATACCTTAACAGGGAGATCTGTAGACAAGGCTTAGCCCTGAAGGGCTTTACATTATCAATTCTCAACGGAGGAGAATTCTCTGCTAAAAGCAGTGTGATCTATAACAGATCCAACAAAGGAATAGTAAGATCGAAAGGGCAAAGAGGAAATTAATTCTTTCCTTATACAGTTCACACTTCCAGCTTTTTCTGTTGACATCCCTTCCTGTTTCAGAAACACTGGATAGCCAAAAAAAACACCATGATAACCTCCCTCCTAGAAGCACTTCTGTGCTGGCAGTATTGGTACTGTTGGTACAGAAAGAAGAGTAACAGTTAGTGGGGGTTTCACTAGAAACTAAGGAGAAGTTCGGCTGTTTTACAGCCTATCAACATCTCCCTTGCTCCCAAAGAAAGTCAGACTCAAAGGCAGGACAGAAATAATGCCACATCACACACCATGTTAATCATTGGTTCTCACAGATGTCCATTTAGAGAATATCTTAAAATGAGTCCAGAATGCTTTCATCAGAGTATTTTCAGAGGGATTTCTCATTATGGGACCTTCTTCTCATCAGCTTTACCTAAGAATGGAAAATTCTGCTGTGGAGAAGGAGAGAAGATTGAGTGAAGAAAAAATCCTTCTTTATTTCCTTCTGTTTCTGTGTAAATCCACAGAAGCAAGAGGTTTGGGAGCCTCTACTTACCAACCCCAGAGTGGAGCTCTGGAATAACAGGGGCAGGAGCTTGGTACAGATCAGAATCTGTCACTGGTTCAGAGAACACGCTACACTGGTATTTTACATGATAAACTTTTTGTGGGTTTTGTTACTACATAATAGGTATGGCACTCAAACATATATGGGACAGGTGAAGAACATGGAATCCATAATCATTGAAGAGGACCTCAAGACTAGAACCAGCTCCTCTTCCAGCACAGACAGTTTGTACAGCAGAAAAGCACACCAACTTTAATGCAGTCAGATTCAAGTCTAGTCTTCAAAGCCTCTCGTAAGTATCTCACCACTTCCCCAGAGAGTTTCTTTCCAAAATTCATTGCACTTTGAAGTAAAAAATTCTTTCTAATAAGCAAGTCTCCCTTTCTAAAAATGAAACTGGAGTTTCTAGGCCAGTTTGAAAACCAATTCCTAAATGACAGAACTTTTTAGTCTTCTGATTGAAGTGAAAACTGATGTTCCATATGTGTTTTATGATGACATAGTGAAATAATAACTCTATGAATCTTTAAAACTGATAGGAACTAATTTTGATAACTTTCCCCTTTAATCTTAATCATTCACCTTTGAAGTTAAAAAGAGGGAAACATATTGTTTTCCAAGCTTCTCATTTCCTAGTCCAATCCTTAGGCTAAGCAATCTTCTTCTGGAATTCAGATGGGTCTTTTGTATTTCACCAAGCCTGCATCTGTGTAGAAAAATAAGTGGTAACTCCAAGAGCTTTGAGCCACCACTAAGAAGACTGTAACTTTCAGAACTCCTGATTAATGTAACAACTGCAGGACACGCTGTACCTACTGTTTTACATGTGCTACTGTAATCTAGTATTTATTCAATTAGTTTAGCCTTTTTTTTTGCTCTGAGAACAGCTTTATTTCATTGCTTTTGCTATTTACAAATGTTTGCAAATGCTTGGATTTCTGCATCTGGACTTTCTGAAATATTCCCTTCAAGCCTGCCTCTGCAACCAACAGGAAACATTGTGAGCTTTAATCAAGAGGATAATACTCACTGGTTATCTGCAGGGTATCATCCTCTGTATCACATTAGTTTTGCTCCTCAATTAGATAAATTCACTTCTATAACAAATAGGAGGTGGAAAAATCAAAGTTTTTCAGAAAAGGTAGCATAAGTACTCCTACCATTAATCTCTCCATAACAATACTGAAGAATTAGACAATTCTGCTTTACTGAAGCATTTTGGGGGAAAATCATTCACAATAATGTTTGTGTATAGCTAATTTAAAGGTTGTTTATCAGTATTTAAAGACTTCCAGGGCTTTTATCCAAAGAGATATTCACCCCATTAATCTTCTTGTTTTAAACAAAGACTCCCATATGCAACAGTAACTAATGAAGCTTGATTTTCAATATACACATTTTCTCATGCACAGTGGTTGGAATATCAGGTCAGAATGTAATATTACAAAGTTTTTTTAATATTTTCATTAAAGACTCCTTAGTGTCAAATAATACAGTTAAGTTCTTTTGTTACCTGGACACCTGTGTAGTTATTCTGTTTTTCTCTACACTCTGTATTTCTGTATTCTTTATGTAATTCAAAAGAATGACTCTCTTTGAGATTTTTACATTCTTGTATTAATTTAGTATCAGCAACTGAAAGTTATTCTGTGAGAAAATGAATATGAGATAAGCAAAGACATAATTTTTCCTAGAAACCTGCGTAAGAGCTATAGCTTCCTTCCAGCACTGCAGCAGAATTATTTAGGCTGGAAACAATCTTTAAGACCATTGAGTTAAACCATTAACATTATTTTAATCTGAAATATGATGTTTTTCTTAAGGAAGCAATAAAGATGTTTGGCCAAGGTGCAACCTGCAGTTGTGTTTACTTCCTCTCCAGTCTTTACATAACAAGGCACCCATGGCATTGGGCAACCATCAGAGGTCTTAAGTTCTAGCATCTGCTTAGGACCCAAGTGTCTCTGATTAAGTATTACATAAGACACATTGCTTTAAATGTAAGATTGTAATTTCTTTGGGCCCAAATTCTCTTTTTCCTGCTGCATTTCAGCCAAAGACATTGTGTTTGTATGAACAAAGGAAAAACTTGTTTCCATCTGAGATCTGTATCAAAATGAAGCACTCCAAAGCACAGTTCTCAGTTATTTTAAGGAAAGGATACACATGGTTTTGACTGAGGGGAAAAAAAAAATATAAAGAGGACAGAGGCTACATATGCCTCTCTTCAGATTATTATCTGATCAAATTGAAAGTAAATCCTTGTTCTGGCAAAGTTCCATGTTAACATCAGCTCTCTAAATCCACAAAAAGCTTGGGTGAAAACTTTTAGGAAAGCTGGAAACAAAAAGACTGCTTCTTGTTTGAAAACTGCAAACTGTAGCCTCAACTTACAGAAAATCAAGGGAGAGTCCTGTGACAAAAGGAAAGAGTTAAATACTGTCACACATTTTCAAAAGAGGACGGAAGGTCAATTCAGGGAACTGAAGGCCAGTCATCCTCACTTTGGCTCTTGGGAAAATCATGGAGCAAGTCCTCTTGAAGCATAGCTCTGGGTATGAGAAGGAGAAAGTGACCAGGAACAGTGAGCATGTGTTTGCCAAGGCTAGATCACCTAACAAAACTAACTGTCTTTCATGATGCAAAGACCGGATTTGTGTGTCAGGGAAGAGTAGTGGATGTTATTCAGATTTAGCAAGGATTTCAGCTTTATCTACCAAAGTATTCTTGAATCTAAGTCAAAATTACATCATCTGTGTGAGTGGACAACTAGATAATTAAAAATCTGGTCAGATGATTTGGCTCAGAGGACAACAGTCAAAGGGTCATACACTAAGGGCATTGAAGCTGGTGAAGTGTACAGAGAACAAGTGTTGTGAGGAGTTGCTGAGGGTAGTGGGGTTGTTTAGCCTGGAGAAAAGGAGGCTCAGGGGAGACCTTCTCACTCTCCCTGAAAGGAGGTTGGAGCAAGGTGGGTGCTGGTATCTTCTCCCAAGGAATAAGCAACAGGACAAGAGGAAATGGGCTTAAATTGTGCCAGGGGAGGTTTAGATTATACATTAGGAAAAACATTTTCCCCAAAAGGGTTGTGAAGCCCTGGAACAGGCTGTCCAGGGGAGTGGTGGAGTTCCCATCCCTGGAGATGAAAAAATAAGTTGTGTAGATGTGGTGCTCAGGGACATGGCTTAGTGGTGACCTGGCAGTGCTGGATTAATGGTTGGAGTTGATCTTGAAGGTCTCTTCCAAATAAACAAACAAAAAACGTCTATAACTCAGACACTAATAATACTGCCTCTATACAAAAGCTTCCTAAATGTTTGTTGGAAAAATGATCTCTAGATACGGTAAATATTAGTACACGGTCATTCACTGAAGAAAGGCCTTAAAAATTAGACTGAAAGTTAACTTTACTTCACAGTGGAAAACTGTGAGAAGGGCAGGAGCAGTACCTTTCTAGAGTATGAAAGCGTTTTTGAGGAATCAGATATCAGAACTAAAAGAATCAGGAATTAAAATGAAAAAAAAAAAAAAAAAAACCCACCAGTAAATCATATAAACAGAATCACTGCTGTTGCACAGGATACATATGGGAAGTTAACGTAATCCTGTCACAACTTCTCCCCCCAGTATGAGCAAACTCAGTTTGTAGACTTTAAAGCCACTACTTGAATTCCACATCTTGGCCCCCCATCTCTTTTGAACAAGTGACATTTTTGCCAGAACTACCTGGCTGCTACTTAAAACCTCAAGTTACATTTAGTTCAGTGAAATTTATAGTCTGTATTAGAACAGAGTCCAGAAGCAGTATCACAGATTTCTAATCAGCACACATTCTCCTGCAATGAGCGTATTATGAAAATCTACTGCTAGATAAAGTCATTCTAAAATTGTACTGCCTAAGGTAAAGGTATAGCTACTCCTACTGAGCTAAGTGAATACATTTGAAAAGAGAGTCATCATTTTACTGGAATACCATTACTTGTATAGAACATTAGCTTTAAGTTTCAATTCAGTACATGTTTAAGCACAGGCCTAATTTTAGTTCAGTGTGGCTCTTAATTTTGAAGTCATATATTCACAGGAAATAGCTCTGGAAAGAACTAGCTGTTTCACCATGCCACCCTGAAGTATCAACACACACTGACACAGCTCTGAGTGCCTTTCCACTGGCCACAGTTCCATACCATTACCCTAAACTTTCACATCTGAGGTCTACTGTACACTGGGAAAAAATTGTCTGGGGTAAAAAACACCAACAAAAGCATTCTTAGCAATCCTAAAAGACATTTAAATGATTGATAGGTTCCACCTATTAGTAGAAAAATTTTGGCCCCAGCCCCCTATAAACTTAAATACTATTTCAGCACAAGGTTGCTTTTCATAACATTACTGCATCCCTGGGGAGTTAGGCATCACATGCAAATCATCACCAAGAATGATATTGCCTAGGTTTTAATGCTTTCCTTTTTCCTGTATAAATTTGGTCTGTGAGATGTTGTAATGGCATGCATCAGAATAAACAACATACAGACAAAACCAAATTTCCACCCCCTCCCCCCAAAAGCAACCTTTGTGAATAACTTCTGGTCTCTGCTGTGCTACAAATCTTGACTCAAAGAACAGCATGACAAAATAAAAAAAAAAATTGTTCTCTCTGCTATGGATCATACTGATTTTCCTGACTGTGAAAAAAAGGAGATACACATGCAATCAACTAATTGCACATCTTGGTATTAAGTAGTGAAAAAGCCACTTTACAAGAGATTACACATGAATATTTCTCTTGAGAGTGCAACAAAATTGAGTTTTTCAAAGAATATAGGAGTTATATTTGGTATTTTTGTGGTAGATTGCATCTGGTAATGATCCTTGAGGAGTAACTATGAATTTGCTTTTACTTATCATCTGTGACAGCAGTGCTGCTCATGAAGAGGAACTGCCCCTGCAAGGGTGCCTCTGCCTCTCTTGACTCTGGGAGGCAAATTGGAGAATCTTCTCTTGTTTTACCTAACAGCTATGTTCTGAGTGACTAATTGGTTAGAAATGCCTACAGGGACTAAAAGTGCTAGTAAAAGAAATAGATTTTTAAAATGCATTTAGGTAGGAACTAGAAAAGGAGCAAATTCTGACAACATGCTCTTCTCCCTTGCATACGAACAGCTAACATTCTGATAGGAACCTGCAGTGCTTGAAGCTGAGTGTACCACAGCCAGAACTGTAAAACCCTGGGGATGGAGCTTGCCAAATGCAGTAGCACAGGGTGTATGAAGAAGCCAAGACTTGGTTTTCTGCAGGATTCACCGTACAATAATCTTCATAATTTCAGTCTGGAAAGCCAAAAGCCTGCAAAAGCCAAAGCGTGCAAATGGAAAGAACTCATGATAGGGCAATGCCAGACTTACAAATTGTATTGGGAACTGTCTTCAGCACAGCATAGCATTATGTAGCTTTGCTTACAGATAGCACCCTGATAAGCAGCTGAGTCAAGCTATGCTGTCTCACAATTTTTCTCCTCTTCTATTCTAGGCACCGTGAATATTGTCCAAGGTTGAACTAATAGGGAAATATAGAGACTAGTGGTGTTCTTCACTGCCACTATGATATTTATAGCTTTTTCTAAAGACTTAAGAGTTACCATTACATAAGGGCAGGATGACTTTGATACCACACATGTTGACTTAAGTATGATCACAAGACCGGTCCTGATCTGATGTCTATTTATTGCTATCACCTAGATCTGGAAAAAAAAGGATGCAGCAGATATGTTGTTCCTAATTGTCAATGAACACTGAGAATTGAAAATCTACTGACATTTTAATTCATTTCAGTGCTTCTCTACTTTCTGAACTCATGGAACTTTAAAATTTGGCCCCAAACAACAGGCTAGTTACCATGAAACAATATGCATAACATCTAAAACCATCTGACTTCCCCACTGATTTGCATTCACAGTCTGGAAGTATATCCCCATTAAATCTACAGCTTAACTAAAACCTGTGACATCAATTCAGTTTTTAATTTGCAATAGCTTTTATTTACTTAGATATGGTAAATGACTGTTCATCTCCTGCCTCACCATTCAGTAACAAAATTTTCAGCTTTGTACTTATGTCATTACTTCCAACTTATTTGACCAGTTAATTCTAATTGCTCTCCCAGCAGAAGCCATTCATAATCTACTCCTTTGAAAAACTCCATCCAAAACTAAAACCAAAACACAGCACTTGAATTTCCTACTGAGCCCCAGAGTCTGGAGCTGCTTCAGCTACCGTTTTGACATTTCTAGCCTCTTAAGCATAATTGCTTTTATTTTATCAATATGAACCCAACTGGCTGCCACTCTTTTTAACCTATTTCTTTCAGCAGTCACATTTAAACTCCATTAGTAAGCATGGATTATTAGTTAGAAGCAAGGACAAAGGCAATACATTATGATGAGAATGGTAATGGAGAGAGCAAGTATAATCAGTTGCAAGGAGGATTTTGAAAGTATTTTTCATCCTTTTCCTGGGAATGCAGCAGCCACACATAGCCATGCCCCATTTCTGATGGGAACAATGACAGTGCCTCCTGGATTTTAACAACGGAGCTTTATATTTCTGATTTGTTTCTAAGCCAAGCTGCTGGGAAAAAATATATAAATCATCATCACCCTCACCACATGTGTGAGGAGGACCTGTCTGAAAGGTCGGCACTCTTGCCTTACTGAGCAAGCAAAGGGGGGGTTGACTGTTGTCACAGATGGCTTGTGGATAGTCTACAGGCAAGAATGCAACAAGTGTGAACAAAGATCAACAAGAAAAGGAACCTGCTATATACACACTTCAATGCTTCAGACTCACTGTGGAGGCTTTACTTCATAAATGTGGTGCAAGTTATTCTCCAAGACACCTTCAGCTCTCCTGCAGATACAAACCCCTTAGCTATCTACAGTTTCTGACCCCATTCACTAAACATGACTGGTTTTACAAACAGCAAACTTCCTCCAGGCAGAATTCCCTTGTTACTAAAGTGGCACAGGAACAGCCTGCCTTGTTTTATAGTGTCTTCTCACTGTCACTAAGATGTCTAAAATCTCCAGCAAAGAAGTCTCCCCAGTACTGTAGAACATAGCAACCCCACAGGCAGGTCAAGTAAGCTGTCTGAAAATGATGGATAAGTGATAAAAAAGAGCAGGCCTGCTTCAGTTTCAGAATCATTTACATTGATAAAATACAGGAGCAGGTTTAGATGGACTTTCACTTTCTTACTAGGTTATAGCAGTCCTAAACCAAAATGCATTCATACAAGCAGTGAACCTGCATTAACTAAAACAGCTTGAAATAAACACATCCAAATCTGAGCTGTGTGTGGCAATAGTTTCATGCAAGTCTCAGTAATGTTCCATTTACAGACCAAGACAGTTGAAGACTTCCACTGTCCTCTATGAATCTGGCTACCCCAAACCAAAGGAAAAATAGTAAAAATTCTCACCAATGTTGAGAAACTGTCTACAAGTTGAGAGAACATTAAGAACTTTCTGGCACCAGCAGTGCTCAAAGAGTTTGATAAACCACTTGATATTTCTTTCTAATAGATGCAAGCCAAAAGAGATGTAATTTCCATTTTTAAAGACAATGTCATTGTTTGGTAGGGTGCTGAGGGCAAGAAGGTGGTGGGGATTTTTCAAAACCACACTCTGTCCCATAAACCTAGACACAAGCAAGATCACAGTGCCCAGACCAGTGGCTTATACATGTCATCAAATCTATTGTGGGTGGGGCACTAAATGAGAATCAAAAAATAGGATATGGTGAGCTTGCAGTTCAGTCTGTTTCCTAACAAACAGGGAGAGGGAAGGATGAGTCTGGGTAAAAATCTGTTCACAGAAGCATCAGGAAAAAACATTCGTTACATTTGTATTCTCCAGGTTTATCACCTGGTGCTCTTTGTTGATTGTCTTTTCTAAGCTGTTAATAGAAAGCAAATCTCATATATTACTTCCCTCTAATAGCAGAGAACAGCTAGAATTGGAAACTTCGCATAAAAATAAGCAGTTAGGTCAACTGAAGAAGCAAGTTGATAGATCAGCTGTATGGCTGCAGGAGACAGATGTATGACAAAGAAAAGAATTTGAGTGTTGAAAATGTCTGAGGGTTAGCCTGAAAACATGTATCTTTGCTGTGAATCTTCTACAAGACTGATTTTGGTTACTGAGCCTGAGAAGCACGTATCAAGTTCAGATTAAGTAAAAGAATAAAACCCCTTATTTTATTAAATTTGAAGGTTCCGTGTCTAATCATCCAAGCCAAACACTATACTTTTGCTAAGTGAAGGTTCAACACTGCCCTGACACCTTATACAGACTTACACCAAGTTGAGTTAGGCAGTAAGTGTGTTAGACTGTATTAGGAGTCTTTGTCGAAGACACAACATGCTTTTATTTGGCATACCACACAATTTTTCCTTTAAAAAAAGTCACATGCAAGTTTCTCTTTGTGAAGAAAAAAAAAAAAGCAAACAAAACAAGTGTCAGATGGTAGATCATATTGCTGTCACTTTCCTGGAAGCATCTCAGATTTTTTTGGCAACAGGTGCACTACAAAGTTATAAATAGAACTTAACCACACAGTCTAGAGAATTATGCACATGGCATGATATGAATTTACCCATAGAGAGAACTCTTACAGACATGTTTGTTAGCAACAGTTAATAGCTTGAGTAGGCATTGAAATCTCTTTGCCTAAATTGTACTGTCTTCTCCACTTAAGTGGAAATGTTAGACAAAAGAAAATCTTTTCATAATGAAATGTTTTTCCTAAATAGCTTCCTTTCAGTAAGTCTCAAAACACACAAATACTCTTTAAATTCTGTAAAAAAAGTAAAAAAAAAAAAATACCATAGGAAAAAATTTCCAGATAGACTTAGCATGTTGAAAAGAGAAAAAATGTTTACCCTTAGCTTACACATGCAGTCTTTTAAAAGACTGTACAAGTGTGCTTTACTGCTAAGCATCTGTTACCTGTAGGAAGCTGGAGTAATGAGGGATAAGGAGGTTGTAATTGAGGAGGAAATAGACTGGCTACCAGGGAACCTCACTCCTCTTCCCTCAAACACCCTTCCTCTACTAAAACTGATTATGATGTATATGAAGATGGTAACAAGCTGTAACGAAAAATTACATCATTTGCTTCTCTGTAGATTATGACAAGAAAAAATAGAAGGTTGAATCAAGCAAGGTCCCATTGGGATCTAATCTTGATCCAGAATTATCTACAGTTTTATTAACTATACAAAATATATAAGTACCCCTGTTCTCCCTCTCTCTCCCAGAAAAACCCACAACTGAAAACCAAACAAACAAGTGACGTCAGTCTCGGAGTGGCTTTAATCAGCTAACGGGCAAAATGAGAATTCAGAATGAACTTGAAAATTGAAGAATGTGCTGGAGGAAAACTATATGAAATGTGATAGAAAATATGTAAATTTCCAGATGTAGGTCACTGTCATCAGCTACACAAACAAGAAGGGTACTTGAAAAAATCCTTCTGCTCTATGTGACAGTGGCAAGGTCTCACCTAGAAAATTATTTTGAGACTTACTTTCAAGCGTGAAACCAAGAGAGGCACGGACTGTCAGAAAGTTCAAAGGGAACACAGAGTATGATCACAGAAACCGAAGATCTAAAATCTACTAGGACAGACTGAATCAGTTGTGGAGTGAGAAGAGATGTTAATTTGAAAAACAGGAGACTCAACAAAACCTTGTAGTCTTCAAATATATAAAGGACTGATTCAAACCATTCTCTGCATTTACAGTGTCCAAGGCAGCAAACAATATTTTGAGTTCCTAAGAGTATGGGATATGAAGCACTGGAATGCAGAGAGTCTGAAGAATCTCCATCCTTGTATGTCTAATAACTGATAAAACAAGTATTGATCTGGTGAGGAGCAAGATGAAATAGGTCTGATTTACAGCCTTACAGGACCTCTGATTTGCTCCTGCATGAGATAGCACTGAAGAAGAGGCTTACTAGCCTGTTGATCTTAGGAGATAAGCATAAAGAAGAAGGAAATCCACAGGCAAATAAAAGGTTCTCACAAAGATCCTCCTACTCCAAAAAATCCTCCTACTCCACACAGCTGCATTTTTGGCCTTCAGCAACACTGACAGTGCCTTCCTGCATGCAGTTCTACACTCACATCCATTAAACAACATCTCCCAAAAGCTTCCTGGCCAGCATTCATGTCACAGACTACACACAAATGCACCATATTTTCTAAATGCATTTGATTCATTGATTGAAAGGCAAGAACTACAACCAAGTTGTCCTTGAGGCAAAATTCTCCCGCATGGAGGCAACTCTTCACATCTCCATCTTATGAACCTTACAATTACTTTGCTGCCCATTCTGCAGTTGAAAAACAGATTGTCAAAAGATTGTCAAAAGCAAGAGAGTAGGCTGAATATAATTTCCAGGAGAGGCATGTCAACATTCAGTTTCTTAACTCATCCTTGCCATGATGCTTCTAGGTAGCCATAACAGCTTGCAGCCCTGTGAGATCAATAAGGAAGCACTCTCGGACTGAAACAATTTCAACAAACTGGAGAAACAGAGGAAAGTAGCTTGTCCTCAGACAAGGAAATGATTTCAGAGATGGGGTTCACATGAAGCAACCTCACTTCAAAATTACTGACCATTATCTCCCATTAAAGAAAATTAAAGAAGATTCAGTACTGAAATTTTCTATTTCTGTCTGTGTGCAGGTAGTTTTTTATCTTGTACACTAAAGAATTCAAAGCATGCAGATTGTACTTATTTAATTTGATCCTCATTACTTATCAAACCAGATCCACTATTCTTCTTGCTCTGAAGTAGCTGCACTGTTCCAATACTGCATACAGAGGCAGAAATACAAAGGAGAGAAATAATAACTATCTCATACTGGCTGCTGTTTTCTGGTTTCACTTCTTATTGGTATTTTATAGATTATATTGCCAAGAACATTTATTCAGGACTACATTTATCTATTGCTTGTTCCTCTCTCAAAATAATATCCTGCTTTTTTATGTTTTAATATTGTAACTGCTCACCTTGCTAGTACAATTAAGGGAATGAATCTTAAAAATAAAGTAAAATAATACCAGCAACAGTCTCTAAGAACCAACGAGCGTGAAGCCAACAGCATTTCAAGTAAGTGAAAAAGTGATACAACGTATGTAGTAAAACAAGAGCGTTCAAGAGCTGATTTGCAAGTAGCAGTCATTTATATTTAGCAAGTCTTTAAGGTGATGGCTCCAGAATCACCAGAATCTTTGGCCCGTTTGTTATTTTTTTCCCGTCTAGTTCACTCCACACTAGCAACCACATTAGTAAGTTCAGCAAGCAGAACTGCTTCAAGATTAATGGAGGCTCTCTCCTGTTTTATTCAGGTAACACATGATCTCTGTCTTGGGTGCTTGGACAAAAGAATAAAAACTCATTTTTGGTTAATTCTGTACACATTCCTATAGAAGCACTACTTTCAACTAATGTTTCATTATTTTAATTATATAGCTAATAAAGGAGATTTCTCTCAACATATGCTTTCTCCGCCCAACAAAAATGTTATGCACACTCAGTATGGGAAAGCCTTCAGACTTTTTTTCCCCTCTGCTTTCCCATTCTGATCTAAAAATGAGCAGAAAACTCACAAGCTAGCTGCCATTTGTAAATATTTTATAAACACTGTAGGAGAAGATTCCAAGAACAATTACTTCAAATTATATTTTGCTACATCACAGATATCTTCATTGGTTACAGCACTGAGTGACTATTATAAAAGCAATCCTAAAGTTTTGAATATTTATACTTGCATGTGATTTGCATGAAGAACAAACAACATCTTCCAAGTAATGTGGTGAGATAAGCTACAAAGGGAACAATCTGAGGACCAGCTAGCAGCACAAATGACTTTGGGTTACAGCTTTTCAGACTTGCCAAACTTACTCTAAACCCAATTATTGCTCTTGCAATGTCCTTCTAAATTGTAAGAGTTTTTCTACTGATTTCAACTGGAGTCAAGTCAGTATTGGAGTAGCACAGCAACTATTTAAAAGATATGCCCCTCTTAGAAAAAATCTATCAGACCTGAAAACTTCAAAAATAAAGGCCCTTTCATTCAAAAATTCTATTGCATTTAGAAGTATTGGGGGCCTTTTCTTCCCATGTTACACTGGTGTGTTCACCCTGACCTCACTCTCAGTAGATAAATGCAATGGAATCCTTATGGAAAGTAATTTGTATAGATTCATGAACAAAACCAAAAAAGGTGAGAAGAGGTGAAGCCCCATTCAAGTCTCAAAGGTGAAGAGATTTGAGCTACATTTGAATGGGCCTCTGAACAACTACATCTAGTAAGAGTCACCCCTGCCCACAGCAGGGGAATTGGACTAGATGAACTTTAAAGGTCCTTTCCAAACCAAACATTTCTGTAGCTCTATGAAAGAAAGAAAATAACATCTTAAAACAAGATGCAGAGTGGTAGTCTGGGATATGTTGGAATCCAACATGTGACTAAAGAAGACAAACTTTCAAAGCAAATTATTCTGTAAAAACTAAGCAGATCAAAGGAAACTTTTCCAGTATTTACTGTATTCTGGTAATAAAACTATAGACACCAATTCATCTGTATGTAGAAATGACACCTGTGAATGTGAATCAATTTTATTTTCATGAAGAGCTACAACTCATCTTTGTTTTGTACCTACTGTAAATTACTGTTCTAAACCCCAGTAGAGAGGTTCAGACACCAGACTTTTCCTGTATCTTTTCAGATGGTTCATTTTCCCATATTCTCCCCACAAAAGCCATCCAATCCTGGAAGGGTGGAAAGCTCTTGCACAAGTGTTACTTCCAACCTCCTTATTTCCTAGAGAAAGGGAACAAGAAGGTGGCTTCTTGCTCTCCAACAGTACAGTACAATTAGGCTTTTGTTTTCTGTTAGTTCAAGCCTATTTTTAAGTTAATACCTGAAATAAAATATTTTTTATTTGACTAAATAAAGCTTTTTTTTTCCTCTCAGCAGGATATAAATCAAATAGGTTTTGTTTTATTAAAAGAAAAATAATAGAATTTTGTTAATCTGCAGCAATCTTTCCACTTACCCTAACTCAGCTGATTTGGAAGCTAAACTTAGTCAATTATTCACATTCCCACAGGGCAAATGCAGCCTAGTTATCAATGTTTCTTAAAAAGCTGAGAAACCACCTCCACTAATTAATTAGCACACAGTTCCCATTAAAATGGTTTACTTGTCATTAAGTCATTAAATTCCTTGGCTATTTGCAGTGATTAAAATCCACATCCCCACAACCTAGCAGGATATTGCCTGTGTACATCAAGGTGCTATTGCATGAATCACCATTCATGCAATAAAATAATTCACATGAGTCTGAATTTAATTGACCACGCTGCCAGCTTCCCTTTCAAGTGATTGGAGGAACAAGTTACTAGTTAAAATTAAAATCCTGTATATCATTATGACAACAGAAATTGATTGCAACATCCCTTGTTTACAGGTCTGAGGGTATTAGAAGCTCCAGAAGTTTCATAATTAAAGAATGGTGTTCCTACAACATTTGTCAATTTACCACAATATCAGAACTCTTACTGGGAACCTAGAACCAGGAACCTACTAGGAACCTTATGAAGGATTTTTCTTACCAGTGTCATACAGCCAGATCCAGAGAGTATTATAATCAGGGAAAAAAAAAAAATATATTTCTTATATTAGTTTTTAAATAATTGCAAATTAAAACCCCCAAAGCACAAAAAGATTATCAGTGCTTTTCCATGACCAGTTTTTAACTGGATAGATTATAAGATGTACTTTTATTTTCATAACAAAAGCCCATTTAAAATTTTTAATAGCCTCAATACCTCTCCCATTTTTGTGCCTTGGTTTATTATTTTCTTTGTATGCCCCTCTTATAGCTGAACTAATTACACTGTCCTATGCAGAGGCCTGTGATAAAAGTTAATGAATAAACACCGACTGTGTAGAGCTGATTACCAGTAGCACTAGCTCACAGTAAGGCACTCTGAGGGAGGAAGAAGCTTTTACTTGCCTCTCCTTCCCAAAAGCCAGTAGCACCACAACACAATCCAGCTGCAGGCAAGTTGGTGGAGCAGAAGAGTTTGAAAGAACCCAGCTTCCCTCCAGCATAAATTTCTTTGTGCGCTCAAATGTGGCTTGAGCATCTTTTTGATGATCAGAGCAACCTATAGAGATATTAATTTGCTATGGGCATTTTGAGCCCATTTCATATTTCACGGGAAGAAAAGGAGAAGCATCCCTATAACATTTCTAATGCATCACAAATAGGATCTCCCCACAGACATACACAGGACCCACAGGTCAAGAATCACAAAGGATTTCACAACCTCACTCTTTGTGCAGTAAAGGGTCTACTCCTGGGTCATGTCAGCTGCCTAGACCATTTTCATCATCAGTAACAGGCACAATTCCTGACCTGAAGAGCAAAACCATCCCTCAGTGACAGATTCCCTCTCTTCTGCCAGCAGAGCAGGGAGCTGTGACTTTAGAGATAATGATGCCTTAGAAGTTATGTCTTTGCCTCTTAAGCACTGTTCAGCTACTAGAGTCTCACTTTCTTTCTGCTGCTAAAATGACAAAATTCAGGAGGACTCTGATAAAAATCAGACAGGTTTTTCTGAACTCCACAGTGTCCTAGGACCAGTAAACCTGAAGTGATAATACATGGAGAAAAAAAAAGTATATTTTTGCCATGGCATGGGTGCATTGCAGCAAATGTCCAAGTATGTAAGTCTAATACATGCAGATAAAGGACAAAGTATATGAGGTTGTAACAGAGGAGAGGCATGTAGATAAAAATTAGGGAAACTGAATCTGGAACTTAGTTAAGAGAGGTAGGAAACGTCTCTTATATTACATTCCAGTATGCCAGAAGACTCTCAGAGAATTAAAAAATAAAAAAACAAAGGCACTAACCAAACACACACACTTCCCACCCAAAAAAAAAAACCAAAAAAAAACCAAAAAACACACAAACACACCAAACACTGTAATCCTGTTGCAATTGGTATGTTCAGTATTGACTTTCAGTCATAAAAGAAAGCATCTAAAAGTTTGTTCTGGAATATAAGGGCACAGACACTGAATGTCTGTTTAAGGCTCAAAGCTGTAGTTCTGGAACATTGTCTTCTTATAAACATGCATTTAGGGGGAGAGGAACAAATAAGTAAACAAAATGCATTCTCTAGAGCACAAAAAATTTCAAGCCAGCCTATTTCAAGAGCTTCAACTACCAAAGCTCCTAAAACATTATTACTTCAACCATTTTCCTTCAGTTTTAGCTATCATTGATGCTGCTGGATACATCACTAATATTAAATGCAAATACTCCAAAGCTACAATTACACCCAATAAGGAGCTGAAATGCTTTTAAATTAACAAGGATGAAAAGTTGGGACTGTTCAAAGTAAATAAAATGATCAAAATAAATTTAGATTATGCAGGAATATTTTTAAATTAAAGCACAGCTTTCTTAGTTTTCTCAATAAACAGGCTGAACAGTTTTCAAAACTTCTGTAGTTTTCAATCCTAGATCTGCATTTTGAGCTTCAAATCCAACTCTATTTCAAATATGATCTTTTTCTTGCTTACTATAGGTTTTTATCTGGCAATACGATTGGTTTTGCTCTTGACATTTGTCACAGATATTCACGTTTAGTCTTCTGATGAAAAAAACAGGACCTTAAACTACAGCAGTGAAGAATGGTGGTTGGCCAAAACTGCTGGAAAGTTGACCTTCATAAAACATGTTTGAATGACACTAGTAAAAAAGACTCTAGAAAAAGACTACCCCATTGTTCCTTTTGATTTTATGTGAAATTGTAGCAAGAAAAGGAAGTTAAAAGAATTCTTCTTTTACATAAATGCATTGATCAGATAAAGGAGGTACAGAAACTGAAAGGACAGGCCATAATCCTTGCTAAGAGTACTACTTCAACAGTCAATTAAAAATGGGCTGTGGTGGGAGGGGTCAGATTTGTTTCGTTGTACCAGATCAACAAATTGTTCAGCATTTTTTTTCTATGGAAAAAAAATAGATTATGTCAAAGGTTAAATAAATCTTTTGTAGAACTCAATGAATGTTTTTATAAATAATTTTCAATCATATCTTTGAGTTTCTTTTCAGCTATTTAGAATCTAAAGGTTAAAAAAAAATTAAAGCTCATTTCCCAGGCACAGAAAGATTTAATTGCTACATATACTAACATTTACCTCATGTTTTATATCACAGATTGTTGTCAACTGGAATGTCAAAATCAATTAATATCTCTAAAATAATGAAAAAGCTTTTTTGACTGAAAATGGTATTTCAGAAATTATTTTAATTAGTTTAGTTACTATATCCTACCATCTCAATTTCTGTCATTCACAGGAAGAAAAGCATATCTTTTCACACAGAAAGAGACAGAGCATATGATTCAGAAAAGTTTCTTAATATATTTCTACTGAACACCACTAGGAATGTCACTACTTTGAAAAGGTGCACAAGTATTTAAATAAGTGCACATCTTCAAACTCCATAAGTTCAGGAGATTTCCCTCTAAGGCATGGGGCAGCTGGCAGTGTCACTGTGCAAGGCAGGCAGTTGATCTCCAGCTTACTGTCCCACAAAGTTCACTTGCTGATCACCTCAGACACGTTGCTGAAAAAATCTGGTACAGCAATTACATTTCCCATTATGAACACAGGATTGTACTGACAAATTCCTACATTTCAGTTTTGCAAATTTTACTGTTGTGTTTGAATAGTAATCAGTGAAATGTTATTTTCTGTTTTCTTAAAGCAGATCTTACAGTATACTATAGAAATGGAACAGAAAATACCACTTAAGCCTAAAGATTAAAAGTAGCATCTCCTTCACACAGTAAAATTTTGAATTAATACACTTAGCCTATATCAAATTCACACTGAATATGACAAATACCTAGCAGCTAGCCTTAAAAGAAAGTCCATTTCCTGCAAAAAACTCCATCATATTTCACATGGAGACTTGTGCTGATAAGCATATTGAGGAACCACTGACATTTGAAGATGTGATTTTTCACCAGAGCACTAGATTGTTCTATGACTATCTTGCCAACATGGGCAAGAAGTTTAGGATAAAGACTGAAATGGAAGGAGGAAGGAGAGAAAGTGAGAGGCATTTTTATGAATTCCACTGAATTTTCTGTGAAATGAATGGGAAAATCTGCAAAATGAATGTGAAAACTTTGAGGTGCCACCATGTGTCCCTCTTCAAATTTGCAGGCAAACACAATGAAACAGAGCCTTTTATACACCTGGAAGATGCACAGTTAAAATTCTCTTCCAGAAGCATAAAAGCGATCACGCTGTACTACAAGTAACACAAGAATGGCTTCAGTTTAGGCAAAGGAATAGAACATGTGTGTCAATCTCGGTCTCATTTTCTCTCATGTGCTTCTGGAACATGTTAAGATACAGTTGACATGTTTCCATTAGTCAAGGTCGTCTTCTTTGGTTACTTTCCTGCTAATGTCTTCTTTTCTGGAACAAGGAGGCTCTTTTATCTCTTCCTTATTTTCCACTTGATTCAAACTGTCACTCAATTTCCTTTAAGTGTGATTGTTACCATAGTCAAAAATTCTCAAAAAAGAGCTGTGCAACCTCTTCACTGCTCTGTTCTTCTTCAGCTTGGGTCTCAGTAGAGGGAAACTATTGGTTGTCTGATAATAAATTCAAGCAGGATGTAAATTTGGGAGTTTGAGAATGCTTCCAAGCTTCTGGGTACGGGCATATATATCCTACCTGCATCCACAGCAGATCAGGGCTTGGGCAAATAATAGTCCTTTGTTTAAATCCTGGTGTCTCTCAAGAAGAAACCCATCCACACAGGATGAATAGGAGTCATAACTCTCATTGACCAGGCCTTTATAGCACATAGTCACAGCTTGGCTTAGGAACTACCTCAGACGAACAGATGGTGTCCCAGTTCAGACACCCTCTTTACCTTTAGAGAGTTGTTAAGAATTAACATCTCTGACAAGTTCTCTATCTTCATTCCAACAGGGTAGATAGTATGTGATGAATTCTGTTGGCTGGTGGCTGAATAACAGAACATTAAAAATTTCAGCAGTTTCACATCCTTAACCGCACTGAATAAATTGGGAAGAATCCCTTCCCCAAGTCATCCACAGGGTTGTGTGATGTCTGTTAACCACAATTCCCAGCTTCTACAAAGAAAATATGCTTCTTCTCCCAGAATTTTCTTCTCCCAAGTCTGTACTCACAAGTAGCTGTAAGCCATCAGAAATAGCTGCCAGATCATGAAAAGATGAGGATTAACTCTCTAAAAAAATATTATTTATAGCACGCAAACCATTAACTGTGGGTGAGTTTGATTCTCCTCCAGGCATCTCTTTGTGACACTGCACTCTCAAATTTTCCTAAATTTCCCTGAATAAAGCTCCATTTTTTATTTATTTTTTTTAAACAATAATTTATTGTCCTCAGTTTACCTTTTCTCCATTCTAAAATCTGCTGCTCTATTTTGACAGGATTATCTTGCCTGCTGATGAGGACTAGGCTGATCAGACAGACTCTCTTGTTCTTTAGGCTTTACTGGTATGTATCATCACCGTCCTAGAAAGTCATGAGTCATGGATTGCTAGAAGCATTGTTTAAGTAAGACATAAGGAAAAAAAACTATACTACTTACTAGACAAAATTATTAATAAATGCAGCAGAGAAACCACACCAAATAGTTGATCAGATGTTTGCTGGGAACTGTTCCTACTTAGTATTCCTCATTATTTGAGCAGAATATTGAAAATAAAATTTAAAAAAAGCTATCCTGAAATTTGTGGTTAAAACAGAAACCTGTTCAGTAAATGCCTAACAACTAACACACAGTCACTAAGAATTTGTACTTAAAGAGTTAATCGGAAACCTCTTTACTACTCTGTCAAGTATGAAAACTTTTTGTTCAGTGAAGACAACAATACAAAAAAGACCAATGAAGTTTTCACTGATATTTTTTCCATTATTTAAAATGTGCAGACAAACTTTTCCAGTGCCAATATCTTTCACAGCACATTCCTATCACCATTTTTATTCAATTTGAAAAAAAAAAAAAAAAGAAAGACTATATCAATTGTTTGATGAAATTGTAAATTCTTCATGGGAACTGTTCCTAACAACATTGCTTCATCTAGCTGTTGCCCATTGGCTGAAATTTTATCCACACTCAGACAGTTTAAAGTCTGAAATTGATTGGTAAATGGTGTCCTTCATGCACCAGCAAGAAATATAATCCTACAGTAGTTTTACTTATGTTCATTATTATTCCTCATCCTTTCCCTCTTTAGCCCCTGGGAAGATATTGACTCACTGCTAATATTCCATCAGTAAATTGCTATTAAGCCCTGTGGGGCTCGAGTCAGAAAAGTGAGGGCCGTGAGGCCTTCCAGGCTTCAAAGAGTGCATGAACAGACTCCTATTCTCACTGTCAGATGCATCTTGTACCCCAAACCAAGCATTATACTCACCAAATGCAATATGAAGGAACAATATCTAAAAGTTAGCATTCCTCTAACAATTAAAAATACACATCTATCCAATCCTAATCTAATAAGGAGATTTCCAAGGAATTTTATGAGCTAAATAAGAATAACAGTGTCTGGGAGAACAACACTTTTAAAATATCTCTAAGATTACGCATTTATTTCTCTGACAAAGTCTCATGTTCTAATGTAAATAATTTCATTTTGTGGGTTCAATCCTTTTCAATGTCCTGATTCCAAATTCAGACAACAGAACAGTTTGAGTAGCACATCAATATTTAATTAAAATCTTGTGTGCTTGCATAAAAAAAAAAAAAAAAAAGAAAGAAAGAAACCAAAGCTATTTGTCTCAGTCTTTTAAAACACCACTGGCGTTAATCAATGAAGTTTTCAGTGTTTTTGATGTCACACACATAAGCTAGACATTTCAGAGCCTAATTATGGCTATTGGTCATTTCTGCAAGAGAACACTTTGGCCGTTACATTCCAATAATTACCAGTACTCGACCCTCAGAATCAAATATAAGTAATTAATCTTCTGGCAGACTACTAGCCTATGGCACAGACGTTCATTTTCCTTGGATATCATTACACGCATTTACCTTTGAACAGTAGGAGGAAAGAAAAAACTTTGTTTAAAAGTAAAAAAATCTTTCTCCAATCTTCTTAGGAACTGAATCTTTCAGAACCACTTCAGCTCTCCTGGACATTGAGGATGCTTGCTTGCAACCCTACAAATAAAGTGAATATAAATCCTGCAAATACCTAACAGGTGTAATTATTCAGGATAAGTAGCTTTCCAAAATGAGATGTGTCAATCACTTTGCTCCTGTCAATTTTTCTAAAGTTTCACAATTACCACAGGGGTCTTTGGGGAGAGTTACATGGGATGATAAGTGACTGACAACTGGCAGCATGTAGGGGCGTTTTCCAAGAGATCGATCTTTCATCATTTCACTCCAAATGAATGCTTAACAGATAGAAATAAGCCCGAGAGAATGTCTTATTAGTCTGTGACCTGCCTCCTAATGAGATGATTTGAAATTGAGGAAATTCAAACGAGAGAAAACAGAATGCAAAGATTAAAGATGAAAGGCAAAAGTGAAAAACTGAGCTGACAAAACAAGAGTGAGATAATCTAGTTTTATCCTTGCAATCAATAGAATAGTCTGCAGGCTGTATTTTCAGACAGTCTTTTTCGCAGGT
>NW_008614489.1:29799-41363 GCF_000691845.1 Merops nubicus | reverse complement strand
TAGGGAAAGTACAGGAAGTCAAAGTATAGTCCCAGCTTTAACAAGATTTAGACTCTCTGAAAAGAAAAATAGGAAGCAATTTAGTAATGGGCAGTGTCTTCTTGCAAGGCTAGAAGTCTGGTAATCAAAGAACAGAAAAACAGATTCTTGCTAACATGAAAATTAATAGCTCAATCAAGCCTAAACTAGGTTTAACTAATGTGTACTGTAATTGGTATTTCCCATTACAGTGTTTAGAGAATGGCACATAATACTGCCTTTACACACTATGTAAATAAGTGTATTATAGATATGCACACAGCATTAAATCCAGTCACATTCAAAGTGCACAGATTCTAATGGAAAACAGCCTTGATTTAATCCTAATCCTTTCTTTCAGTTTTTCGACAGTGTGAAGTTTAATGAAAAAGGCACAAAGGCGGCAGTATGAAGTATAAATCTGGATTATGTTCTCTTTATTCTTCATAATTACTTAGTATTAATTCTGTAGCATAAGGTCTAGAAGTTGCATTTAATACTTTTTCTTTTTTTCCTAGCAGTAAACATTTTATCTTATACACCATCAAGAGAGAGTGACCTGGATTGTCTAGTAGACATGCACGTATCACCAAAGGAGGAAAGTTTCTAGCAAATTTAGAACAATATTACTGAAAGAAACAGGTGTTTCTCAGCACCATAGTAGTAAGTGTCTGCAAGGCTCCCATTTGACAAGATTTCCTGTCATCATCCTAATTCTCTGATGCTACATCTAGAGGAAAAAAGAAAAGAGAAGAATGTGGAGGGAGTATTTCTGGCTTTACGGACCAAAAAAAAAAAAAAAAAAAAGTGACAACATAAAGAAATGGCAAAGAACCAGTGCTCACACTCAAACTTTGATCTACACTATTTTTTTGGCAGGACCAAAAGACAGTATAGCCTAGAGTTTTCAGCGTGTTTCCTAAAGCAGCTCTAGATTTGTATCAAACTTTAACAAGTCTTCTCTGGCACACTAGTTTTCATAACATTGGGAGCAATTGGTATCTGTACAGGCATTTATTGATATTGCAATAAAAGCATCTAGTGAGTATTGTTGAAGTCCAAATTCTGCCTTTATAGTGACATCACATGCACAAGGGAGAAGGAGAGGCAGAAAGCTCCCTCTCTTGCTTGGTAGCTCCAGACAATGACTGTCATAATAAGCAGAAAGTGAAATGAAACAAGCCGCATCATTCGTACTCTTCAACTAATCTTCAGTCTCTACACTGCACTTGTAATGCTCTGCTGATTGTTAAGCCCACAAACCAACCCCAAATGATTTACTGTATTTAATCAAGCCCCCAGTGGTGAAAGAAGTTATATTATCTACACATTTAACCTACAAGACAGCAGTCATGGCATAACATCCTGAAGGCTCTCTTCAGCAATCCATGCCTTCAGTGGGTGAAGGTTACACTGACCATGCCAAAGGTTTGGTTGGACACACCAAAAATTATGAAGGTGGAAAACATGTGGCTGGACACTGGTTTGCAATATCCCTGAAAAAAAGGGAGTATTTCTCTTTGTTGTAAAAGGAAAACATTACAGATGCACAAATAGCCTCATAACAGACAGCAGTGGGAATGTAGAAGCAGCGTTTGTCACTCAAAGCTCAGTTCAAACTTATGCAGTAAAATGGTTCTGTAGTTCTCAAATGCTGTAACAGAAACAGGGCTGAACCTAGCAGCTTCAAGAGCCTTTTAGGAGAGGTCAGTGAAAAAAGACAAAAGTGAAAAGCACACTTCTATTTGTAGAGGAAACTACCTAATGTTTTTTCAGTGCAAATGATGGATAATCTTTTTAGAAAGACCCAGACACAGCTGTGTTTATGCTTTCAGATACATACTTATATTCATCTGAATATAGCAATAGTAGGTAATTTTACAAATTAATTAATTAAATGTGTTCGGTAGGAGTCTGCTGTCTCATGATACATTTTTGTATCCATGGTAGAAAGAAAACAATGCAGATATTGGTACACAGCCTTGCTTATTATTTATCATACTCTCGTCTCTGGATTCCTAGGTAACGAGTGCAAAAATACATCAGAAGTACCATAGTGAAAAGAATTTCTAATGCATCCCAAGTCTAAACCTTGCCATCATTTTGAGATATATTTCCTAATGTCACAGAGCAAATTACATTTGATGTCAAGCCAAAGCGTTTCAGTATTGAAGCATCATTTTAGGCTTCTATTAATAGAACAATCTATTTTAAGGAAGAAACACTACTCATATTTCACATGGTCTCCCTTGGAGTTTTAGGAATTCAGCTTGAATTTCTCATCATGTTTTCAATATAGCTGTTTTCGGTTTATAGTTTTCCAGTGACCTGTATGACCATAGAGTGTGGTCTTGATTCAATTAGGTAACTTCATTGTTTAATGATCTTTCCATTCATGGTCTCTTACAGTACTTCCAAATGTTTAAGGTTAATAAAATTCCAACCTGTTCTTTTATAATTAAACATTAGTTCAAACACAGAAGGATTATTATTCATCTTAAACCATAGCATCATTGCTTCTGGCTTACATGAACAAGTCTGCATGAATTAAAATGTTTATTAGTCAAGATTTAGAGATGGCAACATATTTAGTATCATCCTCATCTGACATATCTTTTAACCTTGAAAAGCATCTAAAAATTTTCATATTTTATGCCTTAAAGCATTTAGGCTGTCTTTTCAGAATGAAGGATGCTCTTCTCAAAGAGATTACTAAGAATATTCATTGACTGCTCATAGCTGCAAGTTCTGGTTACAGAAAATTATCCTCCCTTACTGCCACAGCATTCTGCTGCAACAGTAGTAGCTGAGGGTGGATTACTTTCAGCTGCCTGAGAACGTTAGCACCGATATGATTCTTAGTAAACAAAAAAAGAGATTGTTTAGGATAAACTGTTCCTTGCAAATACTTAAGGCAGATGCCTAAAATGACTAGCTTGAGAGAAATTCGTAATTTCTCAATTGAGTCTACAAAGAATATAGGTTATTAGCTTAGATCAAACATCTAGAGAGCTTATAAATGGCTTGGATCTGATGGGAGGCATGCCACCCAAGCAGCTTCCTCTTCTTTGACAACAGTAAAGCCCACAGGTCTCCAAGGTAATGGAACAATGGAGAGATGTTGATGTAAATTAACACCACTAGCAGTTACCCAGAGCCACTCAAACAATAAGAAAGGTTAGAATTAAAATGCTATGAAGAGAGTCTTAGAGTGTAACAAGCAACATCAGGGTCCTACAAGCATAATTATGGTCAACTGACCAATGCTCCTTGGATGTAGGACACTGTGCTCTCAGATGGACTACAAAGTTTGGATTTCTGATAATGAATTAAACAGGATTTGCAAGCTTATGTATTCACCTCAGGTTTGTAGTGCCCATTCTCCTATGGCCCCTTCACTCTTCTCTTCCTGTGGCCACTTACTAAACTTACAATGTCAGATCTGTGTATGTTCATCCTGCCTCTGATATTGAAGACACGGTGGCTGTAAGTAAGAAGTCACAGCACCACCATAGCGCTGTCCAGGGCTCATTTTTCCTGGGTCCCTCATGTCACAACAATGCAGGTGGAGCTACTCTTGTAGCTCCTGTTTTTGTCCATTATCCCATTGCTTACAGAAATTATTTAGGTAGCTTTATAACAGGCTTTTCAAAAAGGTATTTAATAATCTGTCTATTATGACTTTCTTGCTTTAGACACGTGTATCCATTCTAGGAACTCTCTTATTTATTTGATTCGTTTTGTCTTTAAATATTTATGCACACACCCGCACTGAAAGTTACTCAGTTTTGCATTGATGGATTTATTCTTCCAGGACTCTCAGCGTCTGGAAGTCACTTAAGAAATCAATTTAGAGGAGCTTAATGCTGGTGGTCTTTCTAACTGCACTGAACTCAAACTCTCAGATGACTTTTTGAAATCCCTGTTTGTTATATTCCTTTTGAGCATCATCACAAATGATCAAACACAAGTATTGTGAACATGCAGAAAGCAGATTAGCTTTTTTCAAAGATTTTTCTTCCAAAAAGCTAGAATTACATACATGTATCTATTTTTCCTAGCTTCTTTGTCTCCAACTAGAAAATTCTATTTCTTTGGCTTAGTGCAATGAGCAATTTCCCCAGGGGAAAAGGGCAGGAGGGGGAAAGAATCCTTCCCCCAGATCTTAGCTTCGTTAGTCTGAGAAGTACCTCATAATGTATAAAACTATCAACATTAAGCTGTTAGACAGAAATAAAGTGTTTTATTCATCTGTGGTCCAGACACTGGAGTATGAAACACATCAGTGTCCAAGATGTCTTTCTCTATTTTTAACATTGTCGTGTCTTCTTCTGTCTCCTGTGGCACAATAAGAACCAGCTAGGTATAGCACACATGCAATGAATACTTAATGCTCTGCTACCCTCCTCTCTGGAAATTAGCTGACCACGTATCTGTTATAAACCTTATGAGGTTTCTCTGCTAGACCAAGCAGCATGCATCACAACAATCTCTGTGGCTCTGATAATTTGTCATCCAGACCTCACATTTTACCAGAACAGACTATTCCATTACGATCTTTCCAACAAAATAAAAGAGGAGGGAAAGTTGGCTTGCTGGAGCACCATGCATTGAGGTTTTACCTCACTGTAGTATTGAGATTTTGCTGGGCTGTACCCAGATGTGGCAAGCTCACAAGCATTTCTGTATATACTAGAATCATAGAATCCTTTAGGTTGGAAGGGACCTCCAAGATCATCAAGTCCAACCATTGAGCCATTAAGGCTCTAAAGTCCTCTGCTAAAACAGATCAGGATCTGTCAGGGTTGGAAGGGACCACAAGGGTCACCCAGTTCCAACACCTCTGCCATGAGCAGGGACACCTCCCACTAGATCAGGCTGCCCAGAGCCTCATCCAACCTGGCCTTAAAGACCCCCAGGGATGGGGCCTCAACCACCTCCCTGGGCAACCCATTCCAGGGGCTCACCACTCTCATGGTGAAGAACTTCTTCCTCATGTCCAGCCTGAATCTGCCCACTGCCAGCTTTGCCCCATTCCCCCTAGTCCTGTCGTTACCCGATAGCCTAAAAAGTCCCTCCCCAGCTTTCTTGTAGGCCCCCCTAAGATACTGGAAGGCCACCATAAGGTCACCTCGGAGCCTTCTCTTCTCCAGACTGAACAGCCCCAACTCTCTCAGTCTGTCCTCGTAGGAGAGCTGCTCCAGCCCTCAAATCATTCTTGTGGCCCTTCTCTGGACACGCTCCAGCAGGTCCACATCCCTCTTGTAGTGGGGGCTCCAGAACTGGATGCAGTACTCCAGGTGGGGTCTCACCAGAGCAGAGTAGCACAGTAGAAACTGTTATCTGATAAAGCCACTGGTGTAATGGCTCAAGCAATGACAGTTCACTCCATGAGTGAGATGCCCAATAAGAGAGCCAGCAGGAGGAGCAGTGCCTACCACATAGTTTCTTTAAACTCATGTAACCATGTATAATGGAAGTCTAGTCATGGTTTTAAAGTTTATCAGAGTTTTATGGGATCCATTATGCATTATACTACATAGCAGACTTCTTACCATGGGAAGAAAATCCAAAGCCATTGATACGGGGATGGTCTTCTACAGGTAACAAAAGCATCCAGCACATTGTGAGGTTTTCTGATTTTGATTGCCTGTTATAATGCTCAGTAGACAAAAATTGTTATGAAGCTGCAAGTTTGGAGAAGAATCCTACCTGTGAGGACATTCTGACAACAGTGAGAGCAACAGATCTATACGTGGAGGTCTAGCATGACCTATGGATCCTTTGGCTACCCACTCCACACAGCCAGGTAAGCACTGCTTCAAGAACCTTCACAGAAAATGCACCATCATTATCTGCAGTGCTGGAGCAACGTCAGCCTCTTAGTTCAGGGACTGGCAAAGTGAGTTTCACCATATTCAAGGGGTGACAAGAACAGACTGAAACGTAAATTTGACAAAGAAAAGAGTCAAGAGGGGAAAGCAGGAAAAAATATTTGGAATATTGTGTTTGGGGGGGAAGGATGAGGAACTGAAGTTTTGGGGGAAGGTTACAATTGTGTTTTACCCCACTTTATAAATACAGTTGCACAGCATCATCTCTATTTAAAACAAATGCAGTTATCAGCATGAAATCAGAAGCAATTACTACTGACTTGGAACTAGTTCAGGCTTAACACTCTTCCTCTGCCATCTCAAGCTCCCATTCGTTTGTGGGCTGTTAACTGTAGCAGCAATATTACTGGATTTTACTGCTTCCTGACCACTAAGTTACTATGAAGAACCCAAGAGGTTAATAAATTTTCACAGCTTGCACTCCTCAAGGTATCCTCTGACCTCTTTGAAACCTTAAAAATCCTAAAAAGTGCTCTGCAAAGAAAAATCACTCCTGTTACTGCTTGATATGAACTAAATTATTTGATCAAAATCTTAAAAAAGATGACTATGCCAAGGAGAAGACAAATATGCCATCTTCATTGGGCAATATTACTTCCTCACCTCACTGACATTCACAAGTTCATCAACTTTAAGAGTTTAAAAAACAAAAAAATACTTTTAATATATTCATCCTCTGAAAGAGACCGGTGTCCTGAATGCTTTCATTTGTGTGCCAGTTGAACAGAGCAAAATCTCTTTCATTTATTTGTAAAAGTCTATTAAAGCTAATTTTGATCCTATTTATATAGCCTGCTTATGACCTGGCAACACCTGCAGAGCACTGGTATAATGATAAGTGTTTAAATAAAAAAAAACTAAGGTTTTTCTCTTCAACATCCCTTTGTTGCAGACTCAGACCTTTTCCTTTTCAGCTAGATCCTGAATCATCACTTTGTTTTCACTCTGATGAGCCTCTCACCCGTCTCAGTAGGACTTGTTCAGCAATGGCCCCGACCCCGGTGCAGTCTCTATGGCATATCAAGCTTACCTGTGCAAGGTGAAGAGCCTACTGCAATAATCAATTTATAAAATCATTTCTAGCACACTGTGTTCACAAATCCTGCAGTGTTTCAAAGGGGTATGAGAGGGC
The DNA here is from genome assembly GCF_000691845.1 of Merops nubicus. Lineage (NCBI taxonomy): Eukaryota > Metazoa > Chordata > Aves > Coraciiformes > Meropidae > Merops > Merops nubicus. The sequence goes on along the minus strand of NW_008614489.1, from coordinate 34,319 downwards.
TGAGAATTGTAAAAGAAAAGGCATTTGAATCAACATCTTTTTATTGAACTTAAGCTAAAGTCTACAGTTTTACTAAAATCTTACAGTGGGTTTCATATTTGGGCCTGTGAAACAAAATCAAAAAGAGAACATTTGGACTTTAACCTTTACTAAATCACATAAGAGCATTTCATGTCTATTATAGCGTTCCTGACCTACCCAGTCGACCTTCCCAGGCATTACAACTAAATTGACATTGATAGGCCAACACCACTGAACTCCCACATCCAGGTACATGTACAGATGCTTTTCTTCTGACTCCATCCTAAGGCCAGACACAAGTGCAAACCAATTCTCAGCAACTTGCTCTTGGCTTCTGTAGGAGAGGGCCAAAGTGATTGAACTAGATCCAGAAAACGATCTGAAGAAACCCTGGATTTGGACAGTCAAGATATTTCTGCCCCTGTTTCTCAGTACAAGCAATATAAAACTGTGGAGTTCACTAGGTCTTCAGAGAAGGACTTAATCTGTTCTGAACAGTCATAGGCCTAGCAGATTTATGCTCCTCTACTAGTGACACGTGCACTCACATATGCGTGCACGCATGCACACACAAGCAGCCTTCAAATGTGAACCTGAAAAAAAGACATGCATCTAGTCTTAAATTTCCTTTTGTTAAACCTAGCTAAGATGTAGCACAGTCTCTTTGACAGGCCTCTCTGATAGTTTTCAGGGCACAAACTTGTGCCTTCCTTTGACACAAGGGAAGGGACCTTCCCTTGTCCCTTGATGGAAATAACCCTGTGTAGCCACCAGGTCTTTGGGTCACCAGGACATGAGCTAGTTCCTCACCTTCTTCAGTACTCTCTCTCTCCTTCCATATTGGCAATTCATTTAATTATAGTTTTTCTCCTCTATCCTCACTTTAGGTTTACAACTCACTCTTCTGGGATGTATAATTGCTAAAAGGAGACAGACTCACAGAATTAAAAGAGTATCTCCCTTGAAGATCAGCTAATAAAAATACATGCTTGTAGCATGCAATTGGTCTCATCCTAAATCAGATGTCTGTGTTTGATCAAATGATGCCTAATCCCAGAAATACTTATTTCTCTACTGTTTAATACTGCTGCCACTTCAGAAGCAGCTGTCAGAAGTTAAATAAAACAAAATATAACTGAAGTTTTCCATACGAATTGCTCTCCAGTTTTATTGCCATAACTAAAAGGGAACTCTAGGCAATTTCCCAAATAATTCTTGAGCAAACGGTCTTCAGAGGTACTCCAAAATGTCTGTTATTCACATTCTTATCCTCTCCAGAGAGGCATCTAGCTGTTATTTCTATAAATGAGGTCATTTCTTGTTCAGACAATTTCCTTCGTCCTTACGTAGTCAGCCATGACATACTCCTCTCTCCTATCCTCAGCCCACGATCAGCAATTCCTTCATCATGTTGTGACTTTTGCATCTAGAACACTGTCTTTTATCTTCTTTTTTTCTGGGAAATTCCATTATTCTCAACTTTAGCCTTATGCAGAGAAGAAAAGCAATAGTTCTTCCACCTTCTCCCTTCCTACATCTCTACTCTGTTCTCATGCGAACAGGAGCTCCCTTTGTTAAAAAATTCCATTAGCAACAGAATTTCAGTTTAGAGCAAGTAGTGAATGTGCCTCTACCTTCTGTTGATCAATAACACAAACAAATGAGTCCTGACTGATACTATTAAATATGTTCACACAAATTAACTCCCATGCAATGCACAGACCATCGTGAGAATATATTGCACATTTTTTATCCCCAAGTGCCAACAGACAGCTTATATGAAGATTGTCATCAAAGGATTCAAGTTTACAACCACCTGTCTGAACCCCTTATTCTTTAGGATTGTACTCAGACATGACCCTGATAGTGAAATAAAGTGATTTGCAGGCATACACATTCCCCTACACTGAACGCTTTGACTGTAAGAGCTGAAGTTGCTTTCTTCCCTCGAAAGGGATCATTTGCTCAATATCAGTTCAGAAGCAGAGACAGCAACAGACTTGTGATCAGTTGGAATTACCTTTACACAAGCAGCAAAAGATTTCTAAATAAAAGAACCAAGTGTCTGTCTACAGCACTTCCACCTGCAGAGCTGTGTGTTCTGCTGCACAGGATCAAAGCAAGAGCTGAAACAATAAAACACCCTCTCCACAGTTCTGTCTCACTCTTTCCAACTCAGAAGAGTACTTACAAAAAATGAATGTCAGGTAAACTATTAGTCCAGTTTTGATTACTGGTTTTATTCAACAATGAATGCTACAGCAAAGATGTAATAAATAATATGAAAGAAGTTCCCAGAGCCACCATGCTGAAGCATATTAAGATAGATGTGATTCTGACAAATGTTTGACTGCATGTTAATTTATTCCAACACGAGATTCTCCAACTTGTTATATTTCCTAATTCATCCTAATAAGAATGATAAATAGGTATTACTAAGAAATACTGATGGCAGGCTCAAACTTCTTCCCAGGATAGCTAATATATTATGTGTTATAGAATAAGAGTAAAGAAAGGTTTGAGAAGATTGCAACGTATCTTACTAGGCTAACTGTAGAGGCTATGAGACCTCTGGTCTCCCATATCCCCATCTGTTGTTTTCCAATACAGCACGGCAAACTAGCAAGACAGACCCATGGCTCAGCTCCAACAGCAAGATCAATTAAACTTTGCTCAGAGTGAGTCTGGGAATATGACCCTAGCACATATATTAGAATTGTTTTAAGTATGTTTTCCTTGGGGCTGAGAAAGGCAAGGCAGAACAGAAATCTACTCCTATCTTAAACATTATTTTTCTAATTTATTAGCTGGATATAGTTTTTAACAGTCAGACTAAAACTTACATTAGAACTTGTTTTACACTGTCGATTCTATGATTCAGGAACACATTTTAAAAGAAATATTAACTGTTCAGGCCATTTCTATTTATAAGTGAAGGAATTCTTTCAAATAGCTTTTGTCATGAAATAAAAAACTGAAGTGATACTTTGTAAGCCCACAAGCCGTAGGCAGTTAGCTCTTAAATATGCTGTTCCTCTGGGAATTCAGGGGCTAGGGCAGAGAGGCAGAGAATATGAAGTAGTTTAGGTCTTTTGCCTGAAGAGAGCTGCTGAGCAGGGAGGTCACTAACTACTTCCCACCGAACGTTTAAGAAGACACATCAGTATTCTATTCTGTTGGTGGTATTATTATACACAATGGGATTTCCCAGCTCAGCACACAATATTATTACTATTTATATGGTCATACTGTAACACTTAACTGAGTAATACATATTCATATTTTGACAGAATATGCTTGGAATTACAACAGTTTATGCGTAGCCTGCAATTTCTGGCAATACAGAGAAGAACACATTCTGGCAAGAGAGTCCTCTCTTCCAGTTTCATTTTTATTAGCAGAGAACATAAAACATCCCACTCATTAAAATCTGAATAACTTCCACGGGGAGTGCACTTTTCTGAAAGTGTTTTCCTACAGCTGGTGGCAAGATAGATCTGCTGGCTAACCAGAGCTCTAATAGAACATTATGAAATCCACAATGCAGCATGAAGACAGTTGCATAATCAGAGCAACAATTAGCAGCTCCACTAAAAAATGGTAAGGGTTTAAGCACAACTGAGCACCATGTAACAAACAAATGAAGCTATTGTCAGTCGGATACCTTGAATGAAACCTTTATACGTTATATTATTGCTTTTATTGCAAGGAGGCTAAGAATAGATCCATGAGAAAAGCAGCACCATATAAAATGAGACCATAAATCACAGGTACTAGAGCACCACCATTAACTGTAGCACAAGATTCCAGTGTAGAATACTGTGCCTTAGTAACTTTAGTGTTGCTCCAGCACTCCTCCAGCCCAGGCAGGCGTATGATAGGTGTCTAGTCTAAGGGGTCAGCACTACCTCTGTCAGGGCCACAAGTGCATGGACAGACTTTACTTGTTGTGATCAGCCTCAGTTGGGATCCCCACCTATGGCCTCTGCCCACGGACCTGGTTCATCTCGTGCCAGGACTGTCTGTTCCTGCCTCAGCCATGCTGGTCCCCAGTGGTGCTTCTGTCTGGCCACGGATCTTCTTGATCCTGACCTGTATGCTGACAGCCTGACCTGGTCTAGGTGCATCCCAGCCTCCACTGAGGTTCAAGGAAATCACCTAGTTTCAAGTTTGTCTGTTAACACAGGCTAGTCCAGGTACCTCATTTACACAGGGAGCCAATAGCTGATGCTTGCAGGGGTGATTTGACAGATTGTTGCACGACCTCTGTGGGTAGGTCCTTTGTACAGGCCTAGAGATTTCCCTCAGGCAGCTCCTACTGTGCCTAATCCAAGCAATTTGGATACTTAAATACATTGACTAATACCCTAGATGAAGAATCTGGCATTTTCTTCCAGACTTCTCCAAGTAGTTCACATTACAAGGTAAGATCACACTGTACATAGGTAGGTGTAGTGGGTTTGCATTACAAGGTTTTGGTATCAACAGAGTCTGCGGGA
>NW_008614489.1:0-29768 GCF_000691845.1 Merops nubicus | reverse complement strand
GCGTGGGGAGGGGGCTTTGGTAAAAAGCCATTAGAAGTTTCTCCTGTGTCTGACAAAGCCAATGCCAGCTGTCCCAGGATGGACACACCACTGGCCAAGGCCAAGCCCAGCAACAGTGGCAGCACCTCTGTGATAACATATTTAATAAGAGGGAAAAAGACCTGCACAACTACAAGCAAAGAGGAGTTAGACTATATGAGAGAAACAGCTCTGGGGGAGGAGCCCGCTCTGGAGCACATTTGCTGTCATGACTTGTAGCTCTGTGTGGGGACCCGTGCTGGAGCAGTCTGCTCCCAAAGGACAACACCCTGTGGAAGGCAGTCATGCTGGAGCAGTTTGTGAACTAAAGCCTGTGGGAAGGACTCATGCTGGAGAAGTTCATAAAAGACCATCTCCCAAGGAAGGGACCCCACACTGAAGCAGAGGAAGAATGTGAAGAGCCCTCTCCCTCAGGAGGAAGGAGCAGCAGAAAGAATGTGTTATGAACTGACTGCAACCCCCTGTCCCCTTGTGCTACTGGGAGGGCAGGAGCAGACAAATCAGGAGTAAAGTTAAGCCTGGGAAAAGTGGCAGGGGAGGTGAAAGTGTTTCAAGATTTTATTTTCTCCTTATCCTACTCTGATTCTTGACTGGTAATAAAATAAACTAATTTGCCCAAACTGTTTTCCTTGTGACAGTAATTGGTGAGTGATCTCTGTCTTTATCTCAAAACACAAGTCTTTTGTTATATTTTCTTTCCCCCGTCTAGTTGAGAAGGGAGAGGAAGAGTGGCTTTGGAAAGCACTTGGTGTTCAGACAGGGTCAACCCACCACAGTAAGGCATTTGTAAATAGCCATTAGAAAGTGTGTTTTGTATGCAGTTAAGATGATCTATAGCAATGAATTATGCAAGTGCTGTGTAGTCACCAAGGGTCAGAGCCAGAGCCAAGCACAGCAGTAGCTCTAAGAGTCTCATCTGATCCAAATGAAGTGGCTGCTGCAGGAACCTGCAATGGAATCTCCCATTACCATCCACCAGTGCCCAGCTGTCCTGTTCAATAGATTTGACTTCTCATGAGAGCATTACTTTACATCAAAATCCCAATAAATCAGTTTGTCTTTCTAAAAAATACCATTCATGATCCTCTTTGTAACAACTGCATGAAGAATCAGGTAAAAATTTTCATCTATAATTGCACATTGGAGCACCCTTGATTTGTACAGATGTAGCAGCACTTCCATATATTTACTAGGTTGCTATACTGGCCTCTCCAGTACTTTGACTGTATTAATTAGTTCAGTCCAGATGTTTGAAAGTAGATATAGATTAAAATTTCTGACACAAGAAGCACAGTGAGACACACATGCTCCTGTTGGCAGCAAAATTTCAGGCAGCTCTGGTTCATTGGTATCTCCCTACACACACACACAAAAAAAACCAAAAAAACAAAACAAAACAAAACAAAAAAAACCCACAAACTTTGTAAGGTGTAGCAGGTGTAAACTTCATAATTTCAACCTAAAAGAGCAATGGAAAATTCGAAGTTCTGCTTATACAAAATCTGTAATTAAACTCCATTGCTCAAACTTAATGGTAAGATGTAATGCACATTTTCTTTAGGTTTTATATATTTGTGTCAAAGAACCACTACTGGCTTAAGGTGTGTGGAGAAAAACTGACATTTTATACTATACTGAATTTTTTTACATTAAAAATCATTACAAATCAACATGAAATTGAAACTGAATTATCCATTATTGTCATTTAGATGTATATATTGCAATGTTCTAAAGGAAGTACTAAAGAAAATTATGTTATCTAAAACCTTACTGAAGTTATATGAACATTCTTAGGAATCTGTCAAGTCTTTTAAATTTTATTAAAAATGCAAGTTTTCCTGGAAACAGAATAACTATTCTGTTCAGAGTACTTTTATGAGCAGATGACTGTAGATCTACTGTGACAAACCAGATAGGTTGCAATTAAAAATAAATGCCATATTTTTCAACTGGAAACAAACTGAAGTTAAACAACCCTTTTTACGTCATACTGAACATTACATTGTAAATCTAAAAACAAATAATGGAACTGTACAAGCAAGCACTGGGGAACAGAAAATTGATTGAATGCAGTGTTGTAAGTAATATGTTGATTCTGTGATTGGTTTTGTCACCTGGAATGATAGGAAGGGGTAATCAGATTTAGTCCTATATTGTGGCTTGCAACAGCAACATATAACCCCTTAACAAGCTCCCTCTTGAAACCCACTTACCTCTCCTTAGAGAGGACCATTTTGGTTTCACTGTTCTGACAGTTAGAAATATTATTTTCAGCCCACAAAAAGATCACTGCACATCTATAACTGCATATTTGCATTAACCTTGTCCTTCGAACTTCTTCAACCCTGATGTTTAGCCTTGTAAGACACACAATCAGCAGTCAAACACCATTTCACTGAACAAGTCAGGCTTGTTCACACTGTTCAGCTGTGCTGTTCTGGTGGAGTTCCACTAGGTTAAAGCTTCAGAATACAAATCACCAGACCATAGGATCACAGAACAGTTTGGGATGGAAGGGACATTAAAGATCATCTAGTTCCAATCCTTCTGCTGTGGGGAGGGACACCTCCCACTAGGTCAGGTTGCTCAAAGTCCCATATCCAACCTGGCCTTAAACGTTTCCAGGTCAGGGGTATCTACACCTTCTTTGGGAAACCTTTTCCAGTCTCACCATCCCCACAGTAAAGCATTTCTTCCTAATATCTAACAAATATACCCTCTTTCTATTCAAGACCATCACCCTTTGTCCTCTCACCACACTCCATGATAAAAAGTCCCTCCCCATCTTTCCTGTAGGCCCCCTTTAGGTACTGGAAGGCTGCAGCAAGGCCTTCCTGGAGCCTTCTCTTCTCCAGGCTGAACAATCTCAGCTCCCTCAGCCTGCCCAGGCAGGTGCTCCAGCACCTTTATCATCTCTGTGGCTGTCCTCTGGCCCACTCGAGCATGTCCATCATCTTCCTTCTCTCTTCAAACAAGGTGGCATAACCATGTGTTGCCTCATTTCCTCTCCCAGTTCTATCAATGTTATATGAAAGCATTCCTCTGCTCTAAGATTTTTGACAGAAATGAGTTATATAACACACAAGCATCATGCATTCAGATCTGAACCTAGCTCGACCGCAGCCAAAATGCCTTGTCTAACATCTTTTGTGAGTTTCTCTCTTAGAAAGTAAAATCTCCATCCTCCTCTTTATTTTGGTAGCTCTTCTCTGCATCTCTTCCATCTTTAAGTCATTTTTCTTAAAGAGTTCCAGCTGAAGTCTCATCTCTCCTTGACCAGTATCACTAGCCCTCTGCTGGTGCTATATTCTTCTCCAGGTGCACCAGGTAGAGAGTGGCTAGTCCCTTGACCTGACTGAGTGTTTGTACTTCAGTTATTTTTATTCCTTCATTCCTCTCAACTATTCTTCCTTTGCACAAACTTGTCACTCATTTGAATAAGCATTCTTTTAGTATTGGGGTCATGCCACACTGCCAGTGAACAACAGCCCCAGTTGTCCATATTCTGTTTGTATCTGGCAGCTGTAATATTCTTTGGAAAGTGTTTTATTTTTTTTAATTACTTTATCTTCAGACTTTTTTGACAAATGTGTTGGCTTTTCAGTGATTAATCCACTTGTTCTTAATAGGCTTTTAACTGACTCCTAATTCCATTTTACCTAGTTCTTTTGCACTCTCCATTACCGCTTTCACCTCCAACCCACTCCTCCCTTTGCCTGGGACAAAAGTCAGTTTTAGAATTTTTAAGTACAAGTAAGTACAATTTAATATTAATTTACCATTAAAATTCTTGAGCTGTGCAATCAACCTGACTCGATGAAATAATTCCCTTAGAATTCTCAAAATCTCATTTTTAAAAATCGATCTAATGGAAGGAAATTCAAAACAGGTCTGAAGTGAAAATTAAGTTGAGCTAATGTATGAGCCCTTAATCTAACAGGGATTGAGGAGTTTTATATTTTTTTTTTTCAGTATTTACAAACATTACAGCTTCTTTGCTTTGAAATTGTTTAGTAAATAAATCAGATTTCTATCACATCAAGGAATAACTGAACTTTACACTGACCTTCACACATTAGCGGGGAAAATTACAAGCCCCAAAATGACCAGAATCTTTCACCAAAAAACTAGAATACTTTTAAACTAACAGCATAATTATACAATACAGACAGCTAGGGTAAAGAGCCATATCAGATGTGTCATGCTACACTGATAAGAATGTGGGCAAAAGACAGTTAACTAAAGACACAATGAAAAATATAAAAAAAGAAAGCAAATCTTTAAAATAAAAAGTAATGATTATTTCAAAGACCATTAACAGTAAAATTACTTATAGTGAAATCTTACCTAAGTTGAAATTCAGTTGCCAATTTAGACAAGAAAGCAATCACATGCAATTGCACCGTCTTCTCTTCACATAAAGTACAAATACTATTAAACAGCAGTTTGGCACTCATGTTGTTTCTTCAAGCAATTGCTTGTACTATTTTATAACAAATACTATATTTAAACCAATTGAAAGTTTCTTAAGTTTTACATTGTAGTTATGGGAAACCTTAACTTCACATATTGATACCATTCCTAGAAAAATTTCTCACAGCATTATTCTGAAAATCTCTACACATAATAAAACCTAGTCCTAAGAATATACAGGACATAGTGGGTATGTTATATAGGCAGTTCCTTTAAAAATGAAACAAAAGTAAAAAATCAAAACCTGAAAACCCAGCTCTACACAGAAGTAAAGGAATTAAAACCAAGTCTGTTCTATCACTACCACGAATTTGTTATGGAGCTACCTCACAGACAAACAAAGCTATTATGACATGATCCATCTTCCCTTAATAGAACTTAACAACCAGCAATTGTGTTCCAAGACAGTTATCTCTCACTTCTATAAAATGTTTGTTTTCACAATCTCTGAATACTGTTCCAAAGAGACTGATGCCAGTCAGCATGCCTCACACTGGAAGGTGGGGAGATTTTGTTGTAAAAGTTTTGGAATAACTAGTGGAATGAACATCTTTGAATCATGGAGCCCACTGCTAGCTTTAGGACTGAAAAGTTCCACATATTATTCAAGTTCCCATTTTAACAAAGAGTTTACTGAGAAAACTGTCCCAAGTCTATGACACTTCTATCCATTGTCACAGAAGGAAAAACCTTCATATATTTTCTTTTGCCTCTACTGCTTCAGTCAGCTTCTGTTTTGACAGGTTCTCCTCCATTGTTTCAAATATATCTGTATTTTTCTCCATTCTCAGTTTCTTCTCTAATTTTATCACTGTGGTCATGTATTTCCACACATGACACTCCCAGTCCAAAAATCTGTCTCTCACATTCTCTTCTAGACAGCTGTAAATATTTGAGTGGTACGTACCCAAAACTTTCACTCCATTTTAATCCTACCCTATAAACTAAAGCAACATTTCAGTTGCATTTTAGCCTTTCATGCTCTTTTGTGAACGTGTGGGGTGGGGGTGGAGGGAAGCTTTATGGAAAACAGTTTTCATCAGGTACAAGTATGTCCCACATTTTTGGCATCCAGAAATTTAAGACAACCTTCTTCAAACAAAGCATCCAAAACAAATTCCTTCATCTGCTGACTTCTCTCATTTTGGCTTCATAATTTAAGTCAATTTTTTTTCCTACTAACAAAAGTAATGTGGCACCATAGTATTCCAAGAAATCTTATACAGATTCCTACTATTATGCTGAGGATCAAAATGCCATGTTTGTTTCAGATTATGATGTACAGAATCAATTAGGACCCTATTTCTTAGGATTAGACATTGAAAACACATACTTCTGATCAGATTTGTTTAGGGAGAATAAAGGTTTGGGAGCCAACGGATCAATCTGTTTAACTGCCAAAGTACACAACATCCTATTCTGTTGGCATGCATTGTATTAAAACACCCATAAATATTCTACTTTTCTAAAGAAACAGCATTTCTGCAACACTTTCTCTGGATTTTCCAGATGGCAATATGGGAAAAAAACAATTAGCATATAAACTATAACATCCTTGAGAGAGCCCTGTTGCCTGGACAGTACCAGGCACTAGTGTTTTAGGATTCCATGACTTTTTAAGGATGTGCTAGACTGGACAAGTAGGTAAATACACTGGAAAGTAGTTTGTCACTGCTGCAGTTTATTGTCTCTACTCACCTAGAAAGAAAGGCAAGAAAAACCCACGTAGAAAGAATAGCAATTAACTGATAAAAATTGTGTAGTGAGCCTGGAATATAATCAAAATTATGCAAGTCCCGTTAAAACACCCTCTTCACAACTCCACATCACAATTTGGTGTGATACATTTTGAACTAAACATTCTCAAACTTCCTTTACATTCAGCTCAAGATTGAAAGTAAAAATACTACAGCTTTAACCTATTTATGTTAGCTATTTCATGACAGCTTCATTTTATAAAGTACTTCTCAGTTTTTGGAACTCTGATGAATTGGCCAATATTACAAATTTAAAGGATGCCTAATTAAGTTGCTAAAACATTATGGCAATAAATTGCAAGCTAACCTGCAAACTTTGGAATCTGTTCAGATGAGACTCAAGTCGCAAAAATTCATTCAAAAGCAGTAAAAATTTTTAGTGTCTCATAGCTTATTATCTACCCAACTTGTTTTTATCTTGATAATTTCATAAAATTACTCTTGTATAGTGCAGAGCAATACTTTGGATTTGCAGGTTTTTCCAATGCCACACAAGAAGCAAGATCATTTTTTCCATGTAAAGACGGATAAGGCATCTGTAAAATACGTTGCTTTAAGAAAAATAATATTAGGCAAGAAGGGATTCAAGAAATGGAAACCACAAAACATAAAGAAAAATAAGCATAAGTTAGCTGAACATAACTTCAGAATAATACCAGCAGATGTCCAGTGAGTTTTCAAAGCCTCTGTTTCAGATAACTTCATTAATTTTAGATGTAGCCTGGAAGTCTTCGTCAAACTTTCACGCTACTCTTGTACACCTCAACCCCCCATCATTATGTCCTACACTTAATTTAATCTACTGTTCTAAATGAGTCACATGAGAGTCACATATTCATGTATTACCAACGGTTACTTAGGGGAGTCATGTGCAGAACAAGGAACTAGGAGTCAAGTTTCCCAAATTCAACCATTTGGTTTTGAATAATACTCTATTCAACATCCTTATTAATAAAGACTCTGACTCTAGTATAGCATTGGCTTGAATGTCACAGCTGACATTATAGAAACATATGAGCTTTTCTAGCTTGATCCTAAGATATTTAGAAATGAATATTTGGCAGTTAAGCACCAAGGACATCCTCAATTAGGCCTCTCTTGCCAAAACTTTTCTGAGACTGAGTCTTTTGCTGACTGCATGCCCCAGTAGCAAGAATAAGGCCACCAGCAGTATACATACAGGAAAGACTTTACTATCCCATTCCAAAGCATATAGAAAAGATATGAAGTGACTAACAACCAGAGGAATAAATAGATCAAAGTACTCACTCATGGTATATGACACAGCAAAGAAAGGATTGAACTAAGTTAAAAACTAAGCCATGAGTGAAGGAATAAGCCAGGTCATCAGTCTTACTCCAATCACATAGTAATTGCCAAACAGCATCATTACGTACATAATCCTCTTTCTGTTCTGGTCTTGATCTTGTCCCACCATCACTAGGAACTCTGCTTGTTGTGGACAGCCAGGGAGCCCTCTCAAGAATAGAAAGTCCCACACCCACTACACAAACTTCCCCACTCACTAAATGTGAGGCCAGCTTTTACATTATTAACTCTAGAGGCAGGACACCTGGTGTTACCGCTAAAGTTAGGGCACCTAGTGGTGATTTCCTAATTGGTTTTCACCCAAGGTTGGCCAGGCATTGAGAGAAAACCAAGAGGAAGGTCTCTCTTGCCTGGTTGTGGGCATCAGCTATGTCAACCCTGATTCAGGTCTTTGGGTTTTGACCCCAGCACTTCACTGGGGTACCCTAACAAAACCACAGCTGTATTCAGCTGAAAGCTCATCCCATAGAGGAGCAGAAAGAACAAGCATAGTGAACAGCTTCTAACAAATCACATGTAGTTTTGAGCTTATGTTGGGTTGTTATTTGTGATTACTTTTAATAAAGTCACGACCTTCACAGTTTAAAAGAATACAAGGGCAAAACTTCAGACAGAAGCAAACTAATTTTTGCAAATGGCTGTAGATAAATAAAGACGGTAGGAGTTGGTAGAAAGAAGCATAAGACATCAATTTATTAGCATTATTATTGTTATTTATTTGTTTACAAAACTAACCCCATAGTGCTTACAGACAAACTTCTCCAAGAAACTAGAGGAAGTATAGGAACACTAATATCATACACTGCTGTTGTTCTCATGAATCTAACACAAAAGTATGGGACTTATTTCCTATTTCTTGACTATGCTAACATTAATAGTGGAAAAAAAGCAGATGCTAGATGGATGCAAGTCCCTTCCAAATCAGAATGCTTCCTTTTTACTCAAGAGGAAATAAAAAATTATCCAAAAGATAAAGTCAAATAAGAATCAACTCCAATAAATTGCTAGGTGAATAACAAGAATTCAGAACAGGTTGAGTTCTTGCCCTTCTACTTCCTCTGTTTACTGAATTAATTTCCCAGTCTTTCCATTAGGACAACTCAGACTCCTTGAAAGAGGCCTCAAATGTTTCCAGAATAGCTTTGGCTCCATAGAAAGAAATAGACCTCCATCACCTCTTTGGAAGCCACTAACAAGGTTTGAAAAGCAGTTTAGCAATGCAAAAAGAAAAAAGAAGTTTTGTTTCTTTTTTATTTTTGCCCTACCTTATCATTACTTTTCACTGGTCTGTTGAAATCCAGAGAAAAGTCACATGCTGATTTATTGAAAGACATCTTTCATGAGATCTATCATCATCTATCTCATGATATATCAATTACAACATACAGTAATAGCTTTAGGCTAAGAAAGCCTTTACAAATGAGTAATGAGCTGTTTGCTCTAGGTAAGGTACAGTTTGATTATTACTTTTTTCAGCTCCTTCACACAACATAAGCGCATTGCCATGTTGAAGTCTCCTTGATCTGGAAACAGTTTTCCATCTGTACAATGCAGTGAAGCTGCAGTCTTGCTCAGATCCCTTCCAGTCCATGCCTTCCGCCTTCTTCCCCTGAAGGCCAGGCGGCACTGAGAATGATGCAAGCTGAGGTTTCCTCCTAGCCTGAAGACACAAGGTGTGCAACTGGAACTGGAAAGTACCTGAGGGATTTAGTTTAGAAGTCTCTTAATACACTTGGCGTTTTCGAGCAGCTGGTAAGAAGAAAATAAGAAATCGATGATTGTCACAGATCTTCTGCCTCCAAGGTAGGTAACGATAAGTGACAAAGAATTCTGGGGTCCTTTCCCTCAATATCCTCTGTTTGGTTTCGGAAGGATCTTGAGGCAGCCTACTGTCATGAAACTTTTTTTCTGAGCCCCAGCACAAACACCTCTAAAACATGAGGAATAAGGTGATAATCTCATGGAGGATTGTTGTGAACCTTAATTAACATACATATATAGCTGCACTTTTTTATTTTTTTAATTACAAGTGGAACCAAAATGAGAAGTAAATAATCATGCTGTCTTACCTGAGAATCACTTCTAGGTTGCCAAAGCAGGTACTTCACAGTGCTTTTAATGAGTTTGTCAAGCAGTTTGTGGACTATATCTTGCAGTAGTTTGCTAGTGTCAAGGATGCCTTTAGGACACTTTGTTGACACTCTTTTGATGATCACAAAGTCATGTTTGCCATCAGGAATGAAGCACTGAATTGTCTAATTCGGTCAAATACTTACATGTACATTTACACTTTGCTCAACTATAATAGCTCTTCGTAAAGCTGAAATAGCTCTGTGATTAATTTGGTCAATCTATTCACAAAAGCTAAAACCCAGGGGGGAAAAAAAGTACACTTATTTTTCAAGGAAGTGAAAAGTGATTGCAAAAGGAAAGAGCAGCTCTCTGTGTTTAAACATTGGCAGTGTTATTAAACCACCAACAGCTGTTGCCAGCTTTAATCCCATAGAGAGAAATCAATAATATCTGCATTGCTGTATATTTCTGGTGATAAGCTGCCAGACCCTGAGAGATATGAGTCTGCTGTAGCTGGACTTACACATACATAGAATAAGTTCTGCAGATATTAGGATATCCTTGGCTTCAAATGGTTGCCTTGGACACAAAGAGACACAGACTTAAAAATAGATCAGTTTCTACATGTGGATTAGATAGTCAGCATTCTTTGAGCCAGCCAAATGAAGATAAATCAAAGCTAAGAAAGGCTGGGAAGACGTTTCCTTTCTGTTTTGTCTGGTTGCTAAATTAAATCATTTGAGATTGATAGAATATTCCAATTATAGGTAGCTACAACAGTATTTCCCCAATGGGACAGTATTCTTTCTTCTATAGATTAGTTTAACCACTAAAGGTATTGCACAGTTAACATTTCACTTCTGCTACAGTCAACTTACCAAGCAAGATCAGTTACTGCATTAAGAAGCTATTGAAAAGAAAATCCTGAATAATCTCTAGTGAGATGGATTTTGACCACATGTCACGCAGTCCTTTTCCACTCTTCTTCCCAAATATCAAACTAACTTTTAAAGGATATCAATTAAAACAAGTATCCTTCCCTGACAGCAATTAGCCGCGGTCATAAATGCTAAGAAAGGAAGAGGTAGCCATGCATTTTTTTTGCCTCTCTACAGAGTCCAAAAAAGACAAATCACTCATGAGGCCCTATATCTGTTCTTCAGGTCTTGGTCAGTCTTACCCTGTAATAACTGACCACATGTTGTTAGGTTTAAACTATGCCACAGAATTCATCATGTATTTGTCTGACCCAAGCATAGCCAATTTTTGTATTAAGAATGTGTCCCTGATGTATTATGTACTTCCAAAAGAATTTCAGTCTTGCTTAGAGAAGTCGTTAAACCCTGATTGATAGCATTGTGAATAACCTGAAAGGGAAAAATGGAATTCTAAGAGGCACCATGAGATACAAATGTTATGTGAATGGGCTTCTCATAATATGCTTATAACCAAGCTGATGACATAGAGACTGAATGAACAGACTGTAAAGTGGATGGAAAACTAGCTGGACCATTGGACTCATGTGGGTGTCATCAGTGGTACAAATTTCAACTGGCAGTCAGTTACTAGTGTTACCCCTCAGGGACCGATAGCTCAATCTTTCTTTCACATCTTTAGTAATTACTTCAGTGATGGGACATGTGGCATTCTCAGTGTGCATCATACTGAGGGGGGTGGTCAGTGTACTGAAGGACTGGGTTGCTATTCAGAAATACCTGCATAAACTGAAGAAGTTAACTGACAGAAAACTCATGAAATTCAACATAGACAAATGTATAAAGTTCTGCATCTGGGATGAAACAACTCCATGCAACAGGACAGACTGGATGTTGATGGGCTAGAAAACAGCTTTGCAGGAAAGGACTTGAGGAACCTGGTAGAGAAGTTGACCATGAGTCATCAGCATGACCAGTGGATCGGAGGACAAGATTGTTTTCCACTAACACACGAGAGACCCCATCTGGAGTATTGTGCCAGTTTGGGGATCCTCAGTACAAGACATTCACATACTGGAGTAAGTCCAGCAGGTCATCATCAGGAGACTGGAAAATGTGACATATGAAGAAAGACTAAGAGAATTGGATTTGTTCAGCCTAAAGTGAAGGCTAAGAGGAGCTCCTGAGCTACTGTAATGGGAGGGTATATAAAGAAGATGGGGCCATACTCTTCTCAGAGGCACACAGAGACAGGACAAGAGGCAACAGATCTAAGATAGAACACAGGAATTTCCAGGAGGTGTACATTACATTTTCTTACACCATGGCAGTGGTCAAATGTACTAGAACAGGTTGCCCAGAGAGGATCTGCAATCTCCATAACTGCACCAGTAGAGGCCCTGAGCAACCTGATCTAACTGAGACTGCTTTGAGTAGAGGGTTCAACTAGTTGGCTGGATTTACAGATTATCAGATTATTAGATTTCTAGAAGTCCCTCACAACATAAATTACTTCATGATTCTAAGCATGAAGGCAGAATGACTTTTTCCTACTTTTTTCATATCAGTAGCTACATAATTTTTTTTTCCTGGTCAATTAAAAAGCAAAAAAATACTAACAATTTATTTAATAACAAGTATTTAAATTTAAATACCATTTTTTCTCACCCAGGGTAAACTCATGTTTAGCTTATTGAATTCATGCTACATGATGTGTGTCAAAATGTATTTGTGCATTGTTTGAATCAAGTGCCCAACAAAATGGACAGAGGCAAACTATAAAAAACAAGATACTGAGTCTGACTCTGCAATTGAAACAATCTGTATGCTAGGCTGCAACACCACTCAGGTGCTCACCTCTGCTGACTCGAGTCAGTCTTCTCCTGACTACAGAGAAACTGGGTGTCAACGTTCTCTCTGTTCAACTCTAAAGGAATCATTAGATATACACTCTGCTTTAATGATGGTTTTGTAATGCTTCCTCTATGTGGCCTATCACTTGAAAAGCCCAGGATTAAAAACTGAAAAACATTGTCCATGGAAGGGACTGCTTCCTGCTCTTGCAACCATGATTTAAAGATTTGCATTTAAGAAGAAAGAAATGGAGCATATAAATATGGGAAACCTGAACTTCACCATAGTCTTGTTCAATTTTCTCACTGATAAGTCAAAACCATCCTGCCTTGATCCTTTTCACAGGCTATTTTTGTAATTGCATGTTTAATGAATGAAAGGCCTCTGCTGCTAATATTTTTTTTCCATGGCCCCATAAGGATGTCAGAACTGATGAGAATCTTCAATCATACATCATTAGCAATGCTTTACTGCCCAGATTCCTTGGAGGCTGAATCTTCATTTTGACTGTTTTGACATTTTTCCTAGTTAATCCTAACCCACCTTGATTTTCACTCCAATTTCACTCTGAAACAATTTCAGCAGTTTGAAAAAGCATGTAAACTTTAGATTGATTAACTTGTGTGAACTTTGGAAAATTTTAAGATTCATCCATCAGTGATTATAATGTACTTCACACACAGGCAAACACCATTACACAGCATACATTGACATTTGCAATCTTAAAATGTTACAACTCTAAGAGCTGACATTTATACAAGTATCCCTCAAATCTTTAATTTTGGTACAGATTCTGTATTAGGCTAATAGTAGGCATTTAATATTAATCTTATGTATTAGAGAGCAATTATACAAAGGGTAAAAACCACTACAGTTCAGACACACTATTATAAGAGTTCCATGTCCTAAAGAGCTAGTAGGCATGACAGAACGAGGCAGAAAGAAGGCACAAAATCTTGCACAGCATGAGTTATGGAAGAGCAGCCAACTGTGCAACAGTTCTGCTGGAAGGGAGAAATCAATATTACGAAGACATGCCATGGTGTAAGCTAGGACAGGACAAGCCACAGGGACAGGAAAGAACAGGCAGAAAGAGAACTTTTCAAGGGAAATGAGAGCAAGAAATTAAGAAGGAACTGGAGTAAAGACAAATTACATTGATGAGGAAAGAAATCAGAGAAACATAGAGCAAAACCCTTTCTTTGAAATATGCCATGGATTTCAATAGCTCTTTTATTCACTTTTTGCACATGGTATTCTGACTATAAGCTTTGCTCATGTTAAATACAACCATATTTACATTTAGCCATGTAATGCTGTCTGCTTGCAGCAGTAACCCTTAAGAGACAGGCAGAATATCTGGGCTTTATTTCTATCCTCTACCAATGACAGACTGTAAGAATTAAAACTCAGAAAGTGACTATTTTCCCTTCAGTAATCAGGGACATCCCCAACTAGATCAGATTGCTCAGTGCCCCTCAAGTCTGACCTTGAATGTTTTCAGGGGTGGGGCCTTCACCACCTCTCTGGGCAGCCTGTTCCGATGTTTCACCACCCTCATAGTAAAGAACTTCATCTCCTCCTCTGTGGAGGATCCAGCACACTGCATCTGGAAGCCTAGACTTCATGACCTTCCATAATACAAGAAACACAAAGAGAGGCCATTCTATGATCTACACTGTGTATGCTCTGTTTCTTCAGTAGCCCAGCAAAAGTAGGAGATGCTAATCTCTACATTCATCTCAATGATCTAAATTGAAAAATCTGGTCAGCCAATCCACAGAAGTAGAAAACAGTTGTTTAGGTGAAGAACAGTAAAGAAGGACCCAGGAAGAGGACTGGCTTACATAGCTTCCTACAGCACCATGGATTCAGTTCAGTGGCATAGGGGATAACTTTGGCTTGCATTCCCCTGCATAAAGTAACAGAATCTTCAAGCACAGCTTTTAGGTTTTATGCAAACCTGTCCATTTGTCTGGTGCATAATCCAGCTCTCCCACTATATTTTTACAGTTACTGATTATTGAGATTTCTCTTCCTCTTTAACTAATTTGGCTTTCGTTGCTGCCATACATATTTAATGCTCCCTCTCAGACAACAAGTTATTCTTTGCAGAGTTGTCTTATTCTCCTAAGACAAACCAATCTCAGGCAGGGATTCCCAGTGTAGCAAGCACTGCAAAAAGCACAGGCATTTCCAACCCCATGTTCACTAACAGCAAAGACCAAGCCAACCAACATACAGCTGTTACAAACAAACATAGGATCCTGTGCTCTGTAAAGCAAATACCAGGACAGCTGCTGTGAACTATAAATCAAAGCAACAGCAACTTCATAATCTTTATAAGACCATGACATAGAAAGGTGGTTCTGGTCACAAAGTCAACTGAGACTATCAGAGCATTCAAGGTGCATAAATACCCCTTAGGTTGAAGACACAGCTAGCAGTTCCACGGTAACAGTAGCACTTCCTTTTCTTTTCTTCATAGTATATCATTTTTTCCCTCCATCAGGAATCATTATCTGTATTATATCTAGGACAACAACCAGCACTTTTTCCATTCATGACTTCTCTCAGCCAGCAGTGACAACTTCCTTTCTGAATCATTTAAAATGATTGTACTGTGCCTTGTGTACCTAAGAATAGCCTCAACATTCCCACTAGTTTGTCCTTGTGGAAGAAAAGGTTTGACAAAATTTTATGGCTACAGCCTATATAGTGAATAATTGCTTATTACAAGACAAGAGATGGAAGACTGCAGGTACAAAGTGACTCAGTCTTTTCCTTCTGCATCCACAAGCAAATCAAGAAATCCTTTCACAGGGGCTCTTGAAGTCTATTAGCTTAATAGTATCACAGGGGAAGAAAGGATCATGTTGCCATGCACTTGATCCACTAAAAACTGGAATCAAGCCACTGGCCTGAACAGTTGAATCACATCAGAAAAAATCAGACACACCCAAGATTCCAAATCACCTGAGAACTCCAGAAAATATTTCATCTTTCTGTACTAAGAGCAAAAGTGAATTTTCCAGTTCATGAGCAATCAGATCCCTCTTCCTGCTTTAACAGTTCACTTGTTTGACAGGTTTAGCATGACATGTAAAGATATGGGATCCTGATCAAATGGCATTGTTTTCTTCAGGAGCAAGACTGTAATGGTCTCATCTTGGAAATCCAAGGCTCTTGGTTTTTGCCTTAAGATCCTTGCCTTTTTGCCTTATCAAAACAGATACGAGTTCATAGCTGATAGTTGTCCTTATAGACAATAGAACTATAACAATCAAGATGCTTATATTCAAACTCGCACACACCTATGACAATTAATATGAGCAGAGCCTTGAATTCCCTCTTAGATGTTAGAGGAGTATGAGGGCTCCACTAATAGCCTTTTCCATTCTCCCTGGCATGCTCCTTTTCTTTTTATCCTGCTCTTTCTTTTTACCTCAAATCCTGATTTCTCCACACCCCAAATCTTCAGTCCACTCCTGTTCATTACACTCAATCATCCTCAGTCTTTTATGCTCTTCAGCACACCCACGTCTCAAGTCACTTCTTCTCACATTTATTTCACACGTTCCTTGTCCATTGCAATCTGGTAGCTCTCTCCCCCATGCTGCTGTGGTGCAGCAAGATCACTAGAAGCACAGAATATGTTCTTTCACATCAGCTGCAGTAGTTAAAATGTAAACTCTCCAGGATATCTGGCCCATACTCACACTGAAACATATGCAACACAGGTGGAATCAGAGATTTAAGCTGCTAAAATAGTTTTTCTCTGCAGAGCATGTGCA
Source organism: Merops nubicus (assembly GCF_000691845.1). Taxonomy (NCBI): domain Eukaryota; kingdom Metazoa; phylum Chordata; class Aves; order Coraciiformes; family Meropidae; genus Merops; species Merops nubicus. Next base: position 13,514 of record NW_008614489.1, on the reverse strand, counting down.
AACAGACTTGAAGACAGATTTTCACAGTGCCAACAGAAGGCATCTCTGATATACATAAAATGTACCATTATCTCTCTGCCTCCTCCCCACAGCCTTAAAATGTAATGTCCCTTCTAATTAGCATGAGGTAGTAAAGTGTGGGGAGAGGTGGAGGGTCATCCACTTTTCAATGTGAAAAAAATACTTCTTTATAGTTGGTTTGTTTTTCTGTTTGTTTGCTTGTTTTTCAGAAATGTCCAAACCACTATCTGAACAAAATAAAAATTTTGTGATGAATATCTGCTGTTGAAATGTTTACCCCAAATATTTGCAATGCTCAGCTAAAAACCAGCATTTACAAAGAAAAAATTTACATAGATGTTCAATTAGATTATAACATCAACCCTAAGTACTTATACACTTATTTCACAACAATTATTGTAAACTTATAATCTAAGATAGTTCTACAGAAACAAATCACTAGGTAAGGTTAAAATTATTTACAGTTTTCTAAGTAAAACTGACCCTGTCCTGCATCTCATCCTGGAAAACACTCAGATAAAACAAGTGGAGATTCATCCCATGGAAAGGCTTCAGATTCTGAATGAAAGTGGAAGCTGAGCCTTGTAAAGTTCAATTAGACACAAAAATAATGAAAGAACAGCACTTTTCAATCCAGTTCCTGACTTTGCCTTCTATGTGATGCTCAGCATAAATCAGGTCACTTATTTAGCTGCTGACAGATTTTTGGCACTTTTCTCATTTTTATTTAATTACAGTTTTGATTGCTGGTTCGTTTGTCATTTTATTCAAAGAGCTTTATGAAGACCCTTGTAACTTTAGACTTGTGGCAAGTTTAATATTTGAGAGATGCTAATCTGTTATCTCAGCCTAGATATGTACGTGCAGGCTAAGGGATATTAGCAGCAGAAAAGAGAAAAAAAAAAAAAATGTATTTCCAGCTGCATGAGAAAGTAGGGATTTTTTTCTGTGTGAGAAGAAGTAAATTTCTATTTTTCCTACTAAGTAAGGTTATGCTCTCAATCTGTTGATAGTTTTACTTGTACAGTCCAGCAAATGTAACTGCCAGCACAGGTACTTCTGCTCCCAGCAGTTGCACCCAGTTGCTGAATCTCCAAGCACAGTCAGTTTTATGAGCAAAACACTTTTACTCCATACTCTATCTGTTCGCTTTTCTGGTGAGATATTTTGAAAGAAGCCACAGTTCTAAACACTGCTATGTCAGCAAAAGTTTTATGCATGGATCTGGGCTAAACCAAAGAATAAGTTGACCACTCAGTGCATCAGCTATCATTGTTCCCATTAGCTAAAACATTCACACAATACCAGCTTAGCCAGACTTTTTGGAAATCCAAAAGAAACTCCTAAATAATCCTTTTAATCTACCTCTTAGCAGTTGGCTAATCTAACCGTGCCACAATCTGTCAAAATCTTTGTGTGCTCATCCAGTTATGCAGCTCGCAAAATATAAATCTATTTTTATCTTTTTTTAGGCATTCCCCTAGGCTTCTTACATTAGTTTTCACTTCCCTTTTTCTTATATCTTTCTTGCAGTGTCATCCAGATGGCAAAGAAATGCTCAGCATATTTACATAAATACATTTTCAGACACCAGAGACTTAGAGAACACGTTGCAGGGAAAATAATGAAGACCAACTTAGGAACTTTCAGGTGAGTGCAATCAGACAACCTTGATTTTTTTTTTTTTCTCTTTTTTTTTAATACGCTCTACAAAATAATGATAGCTCATAGTACTATGCACAGAAACCCTCCTAACACCTAACATTTTAATCTGGAAACAATGAAGAGTACTTGGGAAAAAAAGAAATATGAAAGCAGGAGCCAAAGGACTAACACAGATCAGCACATTTCCATTTATGTTGATGCAGCCCATTGTCTATGTCAGGTGGGAACCTGGGCCCCTTATGGAGTTCAGACCACAGCATCAGGCACCAGGCAGATCCTTCACTGGTGTACTCATCACCTGTTTATTCAGCCCCATCCAGCACAGAAGCAATTCCCTGCTTTAGTGCTGCTTCACTTTGCAGACTCAACACTAGTGCAAATTAAAAGAAAAGACAGAAGGCAGAAAGGATCCAGTGTGTTCTACTACCAAAATGAACTTGGAGTTACTTTGGATATTATTATTAGAACCTCAGTGTAGAATGTTTTAGGAAAATGTGGCTCAAATTTATGCCTGGCACAGTGCCATTTACTTCCTGAGAGATTAATTTATTTCTTTTATTGTTTGTGCAGTTTCATACATTGCACACAGGTATCAGCATAAGGAACAGAGACAAAATCATTGACTGCTTTTACCTGGATCCCTATGTTATGTCCTAATTGAATCACAAGCAAAAATGATTGCATGAACTGAATTTATCCAAAATTGTTAGTCTGATTTCAAACCAGTTTCAAGAGGAGAACCAAGCCTACATTATTCTGACCAAACAATATAGCTTGATAGCTCATCTCAGTGTCTAACGAAGTAACATTTGCATAATGCATGGAGTCCAATTTAGGAAAATTGAAACTGCTTTGCCTTAAAGACGGCCAGATGTTCAGTGAGCATGTGATCAAGTGACAATTTCACCCAGAGAAATGAAGACCAAGACTAAGGCAAGCAAGAAATATGGGAGGAAATTTTTCATTTCTATTTGCAGTGGGGAATACCAGCAAACAGCCTGGTGATCTCAGTTCTTCAATTATAAAAAGCAGTAAAATTAGTAACTGGCATTATTAGGTAAAAAGATGTTTTATTACAACACAACATTCCCTATAAATTGAAATAATAAAGTCATACCTTCCTACAGTTCACAATTTTGATTGCCTTGTGATTCAACCCAAATCTGCAGGCATTCTAGGTAACAAAAAAAAAATCCTATGCCAACTGCAGTAAATATACATTGGGGAAATATCCATCTGAAAAGCCATTTGAAAGCACAGAGCTATCAGAGTCTGATATATAGACTGTAAGTAGATGGCAGTAATTTCTTTGTCTCAGTTAGCAGACACACTTTACCAAACATGATCTGCCAAAGTTTGCTATCCCTGAAGTACAGCAGCTACTGTTTTCAAGAGTGATTTTCAGAGGCAGGGTGTGAAAGCGGGTAATTTATTCTTATTGGGTAAACAATAAAGCTGGGGGGGGGGAAAAATCACAAAATCTTGCCCTTTTTCTGACATGGGAGACATTGAAACTTCAAGCCTGTTGAGATGAAGGGGCAGGGGGGGAATAAGCTACATTAATCAATGGACAACCAAGATAAGCATTAGTACGTACAACTGAACTGGGGAAAGGTGCAGCAGGCAGGAAAGGCAACAAGTGGTTACCACCTGCAGGGGTTCCCATGAGCACAAGTTCTACAGAGACACAAACCAAATGCCACTAGTGAGCTTCTGCTTTTCCATATTCAACAAGATTATGAAATCTAGTTTTCAGTCCTCTTTTGAAGGTTTTAGTAATCTCTCTCAAGGATAAGGACCAGGAGGTCTGAAACAGCATGTCTGTCTTATGAAATGTTCTCAAAATAGTAGCCAATCATTTTAGTCTTCCCTTCTCTGTTACAGTTCACTGGGACATATCATATTTGTTCTGTTTCTCCCATACAATCTTCACAGAAACTTTTGGCTTCTTAGAATAATACTAATTCAGAAGCAGATTACATGACAGTGTAATCATCACCGTGTCTATGCCTAACATGATGAAGTGTCTGCATGATTAATGGTTTCTCCATTTTTCCAAACATACCTTCTTTGTAACAGCTGACTTAATTTCCTTCCTTCAAATTTTGCTTTTCTAAAATCTCAAATCACAACAGGCACAATCTTTTTATTGCAACGCATTTTTTTTTTTTTTTAAGACTAGAATTCCTATGGAAGAATACTTACAGAAAATGCCAAGAATTATACAGATTTCTTCTAAATTTCTCATCCCACCTCAATCAAGTATTCACTATCTACAGCAAGGAACATATCAGTGGAACTCAGACTGATACAAGTATTTAATAACCATTGACATTTATGGTAAGTTAGGCACTGTAAGAAAGAGCTTTCTACCTTTGTGAATATGGCTCTAAATTTGTCATGTTATATGTATGAGAACAGGTTACTATATCTAGGTATTTAATACCTCCAATGACTAAGTTCCTTAAGTACTTTTGAAACTTTTGTTCTCTTTGAAAAATATGCCAAAATAAGTCAGGGAAAGGAAGACTCAGTTGTCCCTGCTCCCAGGTCTCCCAAGGAATGCAGTTTGTTAGATAAGCTCTGGGCACACACAGCTGGCCTTGGGGTAAGCACAGAAAGCAGTCAGAAGGGAAGGCAGAAATTTCTTTGGTTTAAGAATCTCACAACAGCCTTGAGAATTACATCTCCTAGACCTCTGAACAGCTTCTTTATTTTTACCATTTAAAACTTTAAAAAACACCTAGTAATATCATTATATTAACATTAAAATGTTGCTATTTTTAATGAAGTGACTCTACCTCCCTGTAATATCCAAAATGGTAACTAAAACACAACTAAAACTCTACGGTCAAAATTGTCTGCTTCTATGTAGTATGCAAAAAGCTAACAATAGTTACAAAATCATCTGGCTCTCACTAAATTTCTTCAGCATTCTAGGGTTGCAAATGTCATTTATGGAAGCAGGCAAATAGACACAAGTTCCTGGAGAAGATTGCCGTTTAGAGAGTAGGAAACAGCTTGTCCAACAAAATATGTAGCAGAACCACCTGTATCTTAAAAGTCTAATGAAAAGCAGACGCATAAGAAGGCAAGGGTGGAGGGAGCTTTGAGAAAGAAACCTACAAAAATACATAAGTAACCTAGAATATAAGTAGTTTTGATCACATAAATGTCCATTTTCCAGATCAAGGAATGTGTAAATGAAGACAATCTAACAGGAGAAAAGTGTATGATGTTAAGAAAAGCATGGGGTGTGGGGATACAGATACAATCTTACAGCCTGTAGACTTTTTATTGCAGAAACCAGGTTTTTCGTTTGTACCAGGTATTTCTACACAGAAGTGTTGTCGCTCAGCAGAAATACCTTGTCTGTACCAGAAAAATCATGTCTAAGAGTACCTAAGAGCCGAGGGACACCATGTTCAATAAAAAAAGCTTGAAGGGAAGTGAAATACAATTCTCTAAAACCTATTTTTTGGCAATGAGACAATAAAGAAAATTATCTCTAATTATGCTGATGACAAGTTCTCATGTGGAAAAAAATAAGGTATGTAGGTTAAAATCCTCTGCATTTTACTCATTTTAAAAATGGTATGAAAAATGAAGAGCATTTTCCTGATATTTAAATGACACTGATGAATAGTATTCATTCTTTACCAACCAACAAACCTTACAGAAACACAAAGACTCTTCTGTCACCCATTTAGTGATTATATGGAGTCACGCTGTATTCAGTTGTTCCTTTATAAGTACAAGCACATTTATAATGCCACTGGAATCACTCTACGGATGCTGTGATGTCTGGGTCTGCATTCCCAATATTTTATACCATGAAATTTTAAACAACAAATTGTCATTAAAAGTGCTTTATTTTTTACAGAACCCATCAGCAACATCCATTTGCTTCTTGGGTAAATCCATCACTGAAAGGACTAAGGAAGACCAAACTCTCAAAATCAAAGTTTAAATTATGTCAGTATCACGCAGGAGTCCGATAAACAGGTCAACACAAAAGGAATTACTCTTTCATGGATTGAATCAATCATGCAGAGCTCTAGCTCTAAAACAAAGTTAATAAATGCCTGACCACTCAAAAACTAAATGGATTTAGGGAAACAGACCCTCATTTTACCATAAAGTAATTCAATATCCTTTGCAGCAATTTAGCCATAGCTTTTGAAATTTAACTTTCTCAAATGTTGGCATTAAAGACAGAGAATCTATGTAGCGCTGGACAGACCCGGAAGGCAACTGTTACTTTCTGAAGGAACTGTAACAGTGTGGACACTTCCTCTAAAGCCTGGGACCTGCAGGCTGATGAAATAGGTTATTTAGTCAAGCATAAGAACTGGCGTCAGGCTGGAGGGCAGGTTTTTTCCATACTTTGTACAAAGGGCAGTTCATTTGCTCAAAGATGAGGTACCTGTTAAATACTGTAGTACTGTTCAGCTATGGAAAAAACATTCAGTCCAGCTGTTCTTCAGGTCTGTTTTCAATGCCAGTCACTGAGCAGACAAGACATTTCATTCTCCTATATTACTGAAAGGAAATTGCTCATTTGTTACACACCCTTTGAGACAACACTACGGCTAAGTCGTCCATATTTGACAACCTGCTTGAACTCTGATAAGGCAGACCAGCAGACAGAAAGAAAATCAGTCTATTACCAAAGACTTGTGACAAAAACTCTCATTTCTCCAAGGAACAAACTGGATTTCCTGCCAGTGTAGTAAATTATAGCAGTAAGTATTTCACTGTGACACTAGTCCATCCCCTTGCACCTCAAACAAGGGCAGCCTAAGGTCTTTATCCAAGCATCTATCAGCCAGGTCCTATTTTGGTTAGCAGGGCTCTAGAGGAGACCAAAAGTAGAAGCTGTAAAGACTGTCAGAGCTTGAAGCAATAAGAATGACTCTATGCGAGATGATTTTGTTTTATCAGCAAAAATACATGCAGCTTAAAAGTTTTTTGATTCATACCTTTTTTATCATGAGTGATCCAATCTTAATGACAGAATATAAATACACTCTAGAAACAAGAACAGTAACTTGATCATAATCTACCAAAATCTTTAAGTGTACAATTGATACCTTACTCCTCATAAATTAACAGAACCACTCAAACTAAAATTTAATCCATGACTTCAGTGTTCTCTTAGGTCACAGGAAAAAAAAGAAGCTTATAAAATTTGCAGGGAAAAATACAAACATCCTGAGGCATTCCATTATTTTAGAGATGCTCTGAACTCACCAACTGTAAAACTCATCCCTCAAAAATAACAGAAAACACCTCTCTACACTTTATTGCTTTATAATAGAGATTTTGCTTTATAAAATAATTAGTTTAGACAGTGAGATATAGCTAGAAAAAAAACACTCAGAGTTAACACTGAACAACAGGATATCAGGCCTGTGATCAAATAGTGTTTTGCACTATCTTTGAGAAAAGGCCTGTACAGGAAATATTTGGGGCTACCCAGTGGGGTGAAAAACAGAAGAAATCTGAAATTAAATTAGCTTTGCCTTATTATGGAATGCTTCACCAGGTTGAAATAATAGTTTTAAATATCAAGTAAACAGACATAAGGACTAGAAACATATAAGAAATTCAGACTTAATTATAAGATCTGAATAATGATTTAGACAAGTCTCCACATCAAAACTCTTCTTTTAAATATCTACCATGTCTAGTGGAGAAGGAAAATGAGCATGTGGGAACTTTGAAACCAAAGTTCAAAGAAGTCTATCAATACATTAAAGGGCAAAAAAAGAGTAAAGATTGCTTTTAATCTACAACACTTAACCGAACAAAAGGGAAATACAGCCTCCATAAAGATATATGACAGCCTAAGGAGTGGACACAAAAGAATGAAGTGATGAAACACACACAAAAAAAAACCTCACTCTATGAATTACCTTTTTGGATTACCTGAGAATAAAGAGATGAGCATATATCCAGCAGATGCCAAATTAACAGTTTTATGAACAGGTAAGAACAGTTTCTGAGCCTGGTTCTCACTCTGTCTCTTCAACACACTTCCTGTATAGCTGTTGCTAAAACCACACAGATGTCACATTCTTCTTCACCAGCAACTTGTGCTGCAGCCTCAGATTCCTGCAGCTGCTCAGTGAAGACCACGCGTGTGGACACACAAACACACTGACTTTGATGCTACTGAGATTTAATAGCCTGTGTAATCTCAGTGTGCTTACATTTCTGTCTCACAAAACTACTTCTAGGGTTTTTTTTTTCCTTTCAGTTACATCTGATTCTCACTTTGCATATTGACATGATCTCTTTCCTCCTTCTGTTCTTTTATGCATGAGATAGATAGTATTGCTTATCTGTAGAAAATCAGGCTACAGTAAACCACACTAAGATCTAATTTTTGTAAAGCAACTTACAAACCATTGCTGTTGTTGACAAGAACTGGGCTGTTCACAAAAATTGTGCCATGGATTTTAGTGCAAACCCAGCTGCTTCCTGGACATCATTTTGAATGGGAAGTGCTAAAAAACCAGACACTAAGATATGAAAACTGAGTGACCCAGAATTCATACATCTATTTTACAATATAAAGTGTGGGGAAAAAATAAAAACAAAATTTCAGATGTATTTTCAAATTCAAAACCCCCAAGAATCACTTAGAAGATCCCTACCGTCAGTGGAAGCATGTTCATTGTGATTACAGATATAATAAAGTTTTTAAATTCAGAAAAAGGCTGAAATCACATCTTGTGATAAATATAAATGTTATGCATTCTACAATTCAGGATCTTTAATGACACTGTAACAGGAAATATCAAGTTGCAGATTTCTGCAACATGTTATGAAGAGATGAAAAGCAAGACAAAAGGATACTATATGCCAATATGCCAACAGGAAGACTTAATTTGGCTCAGAACATCCATGTGTTATCTTCTTTTAAATCAATCAGTTTATGCTTCTTTTAAGGCAGTCCAAGCTCAAATCATGTTATCTTTCTGATACTTTTACAATAGACAGCTTTTATCTGTTAAAAAGCTATTCTAAAATTTTTGAATGGGCATTCAAATACCTCAGAGTTTTAAACTTCAGAATACTCTTGTCTAGTATCAATAATTTCTTTCATTTCATAACATCATACCATAGCTCAAAATGCTGAGATTGCTTTATTCTTCAAAGCCACTGCCACTTGATAGTACCTCCTAGTATCACCAAGTTTGTTACTAAGTCTACTTTCACTTATTTATTCTTGCCCAATTCCTATTTCTTGCTACTTAACATCAGCCTTTTTTAGACCATACCCAAAGAAATCTTCCATGTCACAGACAAAGGAAAAGGCACCACTGTCTACCCAGAAAACAAGCTTCTATTGGCATCATAGAGATGCTATAAAGATAAGACTCAAAAAGAGGAGCATCTATATTATCATCTCACAATCACTCCTGGTTTTTTTCTGTAAATTTTGAGGTTCTAAACAGATATTTCTGACAGGAAGTAAGGGATGAATCGCTGGTAAGGCCCTTCAGGGAAGTGGCATCAGCCCTCTGCAAATACTCTGGAATGCAGGGTCAGCTGTGTATTCCTGTGGATTACACCACCTCTGTCACAGAGAACATTACCTTCCCCTTGACTGTAAGCCTTTTGGAAGGGATCCCTTACATTTATTCTCCTTGTGGCACTTCCAGCCTCAACCTAAGAGGATTTCACATACAAACTTTCACAGACAATTCATCTGAGGCTATCTTTGTTGTAGGTAGGTATCTGGTACCAACTGTCTTTTTCCTGACTGTTAAAGAAATAATGAGATATCAATATTCATACTCAAGTTTAATTAAAATTACAACAAAGTTATTGACATCTGAAAAGCTTTGCTCTACAAAATTGGCTTGAACATTCAACTGAACATCCATTGAAGAGATAACAAAAGTTATTTTACTTTCTAAGTTTCACCCATAGGATGACAAGCACCGAGGAAAACTGGTAAGACAATATACCTTCAGAGTTTGATCTCTAGAGAAGCTCCACATGATATTCCCCCAGAAGTGCTACAAATTAAGAAAAAAGTGAGAGAGCTAAGGGCTAAGTTTGGAAGTACACAGCAGGGAAGTCCTCCTTGTACTTGTTGATGACCTCACTCTTGAAATAGAAGAAATGGAAATCAATGTAATCATCTTTCTTTTCACTCAATCAACTACCATCTTGCAGAGTTGCCTTGATAGAATAGCTCAACTTTTAATAATACTTTAGGAGAGAAAAGCTAAAAGTTCCTGTCTTGCTGAGAAATATAGCATATGTAGATTCTCTCAAGAATACTCTTTTTTTTTTTTTTTTTTCTCACAGAATGCTATTCTAAGTTCAGTACACAATTTTCACACACTCCTCTCCCTTTAAGGGTTCAGTTCCATGGGAGGAATCCGAGTGAAGATGGTCCTGTCCTTCCTCGTCCTCTGTGCTACAGTTAATTTACAGCTACTTTTCTCTTCAGCTATTTATGTACCCATGCCCCCACAGTTCACAAGCTACATGAAAAACTACTTACTTAAAAATAAATAAATTATGTTGTTAATTAGTACTTTTAATTCCTTTTTTTTTTTTTTCCCAGTAGAGCATCACAGAGTTACTGCATAATGTAGCCAAACAGTTGAAGTAACACAAGCAGAGGGAAAAGTAGCTCCTCAATCTGTTCTGCCACTGAAGAGACAAGTTAGCACACAGCACCATAGCTTGCAGGTTTGTGAGGAAGACTTCCCATATTCATTGTAAATTTGAGACTGCAAGCTCAATTGCTGCTCTCTCATGTACATTTGAACACACTCTAAAGTAACAGAGCAGAAATAGAGTTTTTGAACAAGTTTGCTACATTTGAGTGCCTGGTATTAAACTCCTATATAAATAATTCGGTTTGAGAATAGAATTGAAACTCCAAAGTGCTTAGCTAGTTCAGATTCAGTTTCAGTGGGATATACCATCCACAGGCACATCTGAAACCAGCTCCATTTCTATTCAAAAGTTTAAACACAGCTTTAAGCAGACTTGAGCCCTTAAAACTTTAGATACATATATTTTATATTTCATTATTGTTTTATCATTCTGCCTTTACAGATTATATATGGATTTTTTTAATCTGTAACCATGAAATAGCTCTATGCCATACACTCATCAACTATCCTAATATGACTGTCTACTCCCAAAGACATACAGTATGCATCTTTTAATATTGATATCTTGGTGCATCTTTCCACCTTGGTGCCATAAGATATCCTGGACTCCATGTTAAGGGATAAATAAACTGGTCATGTTTTGACTGTGCCATAATAATCTTCCAAGAACCGCTGTTTCTTTGCCTGATTGTTTTTTTCTTCTTCTTACCTAAAGTGGTTCAACTTTACTTAATTATTGTGCCATATATATTTCCAGCACCCCAAAACGCTACTTGCAAGCTAATTGAGAGGGGCAAAGAGCAAAAAGACTTTGACAAGTCAGCATCCTCAGTGTTGTTCCCATTGCTTTTGAACAGAGTACCCATTCCTAGAGTACACACAAATGCAAGCCAGAGGACCACAGGCAGCACAGATCTTCCAGTAAATCATTTCCTGGACCAGTCATTTTGGTATGCAGTCAGGGAAGGGCAAGACAATTAGCTATTTATTAGTTCAAGAATGGAGCAGGTGCTCCCATTACTTGACATTCAGTGCTTCACATGAAATATGACCAATACATTTCACACACTTTGAATATGTGGCCAAGTTGTTCCCAGCACATCATTTGCTCTGTCATTGCTTGCCATATTTCCCATTGCCAGGGGGTAAAGGAGTCTCTGACCACCCAGTATATGGCACACAGTAATAATGTTCTCCCATATACACAGGCAAAACCAATCAGGCTGAATGACCACCTTTCAAATTCCAGAGCTTTTGTTCCAAAATTACAAAACACATATGCAGTGGATTTATTGACTCTTAGGCAACCATTGTACACAGCAGATTTAGAATGCCATTGTGAATAAGACAAAGTCATTGCTTTGAAGAGGTTAGGGTAAGAGCTTTAAGTAAATTAAGATATTAACAGGCCCTCTGTTTCCAGGTTGTATTAAGAAAATCAAATCAGCCTATTTTACAAAGACAAATACTGTGCTGAATTCAAATTTGAAGTTGCACAAGCAGGCACAGTAACCCACACCTCATAAACTACATAAACATCCAGCTTGCTTTCTAAATCTGAATGTGTTGATGCAGAACTGAGGAACGTCCTGGAGTTAAGAAGACCACAACAGCGGACCTACTGTTATGATTTGCTAGATTCACTATTGTCACACTGTCGTACAGACTCAGTTTGTCCTGCATTACACATGAGATGAAGTACAGCTATGTATAACTTCTTCAAAATTATACTTCAAGACTGATTGTTGATAACTCAGTGAGAGAAAAGTAACCACTGAAGAGATGATGAACTTCATATAGATGTACTGATAGTATGTTATGACTAACTCCACATGATGAAGCTCTGTATATTCAATTGACTCTTGAAACATTAATTCAAGAATTTTCTTGACAATAGGTTTGCTTCGTACTTATTTTTTCTTAGGTTGGCTATTTTACTATTCAAGATCTACCAGCATTTTGTGGTAGGCAACACAGACCACAATGTTGCCTGCAGGTTTGTTCTTCTCTTGAAGAGACATGAAAGAGTCATGTGAAAAACAGAGCTATAACTGAAAACAGAACTAAATCAGCAATCAAAACAAATTTTCCACGTGGTATTTATTGTCTTCTTCAAAAGTGAGTATTGATGCAGTTAGCCAGTCACTTACCATATTTATTGATGATACAGGCCCAATGCTGTTGACATAAATGTCAACATCAATAACTGTTGGTTTTACTGTGGAGAAAAAAAAAAAAAAATTATTTTGCAGAAAACATAAGCAATCACTTTAAATATTTTCTTCATCAGCATCTGTAACGTCTGCTCTTCAGGTAGAGCTCCTGAGAATTGGATTATGTATTTTTCAGGAAGGCAAGGTTCTTTTCCTCCTGCACAACACAAATTGTCATAAATTACAGCCTGTACCACTTTATCATCATGATCCCCATTTATCTCAGCAGTAATTTCTTAAAGAAACTTTCAGTGCTAAGCACAGTAGTTCAAAGTGAAAACCTAAACTGACTGACATGAAACTAGAAATAAAGCAGCATATCACTTTTTCCCACTACCTCAACATGCAGGTTCTTTAACATTTTTCTTCCACACCAAAAAATCTTCCCAGATTTTCTCATTTCAGCAAGCCTGATATCATCCTAACTCAGAGTATAATCACTGTGAAATCCATGTAGCTAAACCTAAGCAACTCTTCTCCTTTCAATTTAAGCTTGTTCCCTTCCACCCACGTTGCCTTTGCACTCATTCAGCCAAAGGTATTTGAATTTGATTTTATCAATGCAAGTTTCTCACAATATCTTCCATGTTCTCAGACTTCCAGGATTTAATAGGCCACAAGCTCTGTACTCCTTTCTTTAGCTGAGGCCCCTAGGATTTATCTTCCTTTTAGTATCTTTGGTGCCAGTGTACCTGCTGCACATTATTCAGAGAGCTCTTACTGCTGACATACCCTAACTCTACAGTAATGCCACTCTTACACTGAAAGTTACATTGTTTTGGTTTTTTTTACTCATACTGCCCTCCTTCTGACACCACAGGGTATACAATAATCTCTAAATTGAGATATAAATTGAGATCTATTTTACTTTCTCCAGGATTAGCTGACCCAAAACTAAGTAAAAGCTTTGTTTTAAATAAAAAATAAATCCTGTTCTAACATGAGAGAGCTGGCAGATGAGGTTGCT
>NW_008614488.1:111478-113023 GCF_000691845.1 Merops nubicus | reverse complement strand
GAGGTCGTTTTGCCGCTTTTCTGCTAAGCGCGGCTCCCGGAGTGGTTGCGGGAGATGGGTTTTGGCGAAGCCCGAGCTGCAGCGGTGCTACCGGCCGCTTCTTCGGAGCTCCTCCGGCGGGAGCGGGCTCGCTGCTGCGGGCTTCCCTGCCGAGGTGGCAAACGCAGAATTCCTCTTTGCAACGAGGCTTAATTTCCTGGGAATTAAAAATGGAATTCATGCAAGCCTCTTTATTTTGAAATGGCTTTTTTTTTTTTTTTTTTGTTTTTCAAACCAGGGCTAGTCTCTGTACCCTTGGGGTGACTAATGAGCAAGGGCTGAGTCTCAGCTGGGCAGCGAGGCGATTTTCCCCGTCTCAGCTGCAGCTCGGAGAAGGCAGAGGGATTCTATTAACCAGGGTGCTTCAGCTGCATCGTTTTGTGGGGTTTACCCTCGTGTATGCACTCTTGTTTAGTTTTATTTCATAACGATATAGAAGCCTTTCTTGCACACAGTGCTTTTTGGAGTTAGAGCTTAAGGCTCTTACTTAGCATTAGTGGCATTATTTGGTTGGGATGATCTCTGAGCTTTTCTCATGGATGTCCGATAGGGAAAAGCTTGGAGTGGTTGTACTTTTAAAAATTTAACATTATGCCTGTGCTTGAAAGCACACTTAAAATGACTTTCTCCTGTCTGCAGAGTTGTTGTAAATTGCATTTGGGAGAGAGGTAACTGTGTGTTTCTTGTCTCTTGTTTTTTTTTTTGTTTTGTTTTGTTTTCTCCTCCGGTTCTTTCTTGGGACTAACAGGTGACTTTAGCGTCGGGACAGTTCGAGTTGGAGATCTTATCCATGCAAAATGTGAATGGTGAACTGCAAAATGGAAACTGCTGCGATGGCACCCGAAACCCAGGAGATAGGAAATGCACCAGAGACGAGTGTGATACCTATTTTAAAGTTTGCCTGAAGGAGTATCAATCGCGGGTCACTGCTGGCGGTCCTTGCAGCTTTGGATCCAAATCCACTCCTGTCATCGGAGGGAATACCTTCAATTTAAAGTACAGCCGGAATAATGAAAAGAACAGGATTGTTATCCCTTTCAGCTTCGCCTGGCCGGTGAGTTGTGTGGCCTGCCCTGCCTCTGGCTCTGCCCCTGTTGGACGGTCCCGTTTGAGATGGCCATAGTGAGCTCTGACTTCTGGCCCAAGGGGAGAGGGACCAGCACTGGGGAGGGAGCAGGCGTCTTGGCAGGAGCGTCGGGAAGCTGCAGCACAGAAACGAGTAAAATGTGGTGGTGTTTTTGTTTTTGTTCCCTGGGGCTCACAATGCGCAGCCTGTTAAATTTGAAAGTCAGATGTGCAGCGAGGGGGATCTAAATGGGTCAGGGAAGCAAACCCAGTATCTCTGCACTTTACAGTGTGAATAAGTCTCTTGAGACTTAGAAGGTCAGAAGTTCATTTTTTCTTTTTTTTTGTTTTCCCCCCCCTCCTAACCAGTGAAGTCTTGGGCCTAAGCCAAAAGAGCAGTGGGTTAGGGGCTGTAGAGGGATCCCGTGTGAAAAGTGTGTG
>NW_008614488.1:62053-111447 GCF_000691845.1 Merops nubicus | reverse complement strand
CCTGGAGCGTGGTTGGGAAGGCTTCCTGCTTCTCCCGAGGGGAAATCTTGCTGTAGCACTCGGTGTTGATGGGAGCTGCTGTTGCTGCTCTTGGTGAACTAGCTGCCAGCTTCCCTGGGAAGCTTGGTATGTTTTGGGGTGCTCGCAGTCTCTAGAAGCTAAAGACTGAGAAAAGCCTAGCCTGTTTTTATCCATTTCATGCACTCCTCCCCACCACACACCTTTTCCTGGCTGCTTGCCTGTGCAGTCCATAGATTCTGGCTTTCCTCTACTTGTGTGCAAAACTCGATGGTTTGAGGAGGTGGAGCTCTTTGCCAGGCACTTTCCCAGCGTTGTCCAGCCTTGTAGAGTGATGAGGTGAAGGACAGGTGACCCCTTCATTAGCTGAAGCCTGCTTTGGCATTGGTCATGTCGGGAACACTTGCTTAGATTTCAGAGCTGCTGCTTTCTGCTGGGGTGCTCAAGAGCTTTGAAGTTTTGATATGGTCAGCTCTGCAGAGGAGTCCTTTACTTGCTGCACAGACACTGAGGACTGTCTCCAAAACTGCCATCACCCGGGACAGACCCACAGATGTAGGCTCCAGGGCTGTAGAGTTTCTGGACACAGAAGACTGCCATGGCCTTGGGTGGCAGGAGGTGCCTGGTTTTGTGCCCAGCAGTGCTGCGTGCAGGCGAGGAGAAACTGAGGGTGACTGATCTGTGGGGCTCTTATGCACACACAACACTCTTGTCCTTTGAGATGGCTCTCTGGGATGCTGTGGTATGAAAGCTGAAAACTCCCAAATTTACACTCCGAAAACTTATATTTAGAGATCACCAAGGAAACAAAACTGTTTTCCCCCCCTCCCTTTCTTCAAAGGCGCTGAGCAGACAAGTTCCCACCGACTGCCTTGGGATATGTTGATGCTCAGCAGTTTTGAAAATCCAGTCATCCTAACCTAGATGCCTAAGGTCATTTTTGCAAGGGGAGGAGGGCTCTTACGTGGGCGCAGGGGAGGGGTGAGTCTTGTTTCCTTTCCTCTGTCACTACCACTGCTGGTGAGGTAGAAGCATGTGTAGACTTCCCGCTCCTCCAAAGCTTGGCCCTTCCTGCTCGGATAAGGACTGGTTACTGGGAGGGCCTGGACTTTTTTTTTGGGGGGGAAAGCCCGCCCCAAAAGCATTCCTTCTCCAGTTGTAATGTAGACACCCACTTCGTAGTCCTACTGCCAGTGCTGCAAGCAGCCATGTGTTCTTGAAATGTCCTGTGCTGCCTCCTACCTGCCTCCTCTGTCAGTTGTGACTCCTGGAGAGGCACAGGGGTGAAATCAGATCTGCGTTTTGAAGGAGATAGTATTACCAAGTACAATAGCAGAGTTAACAAAAGTATTCTCTGTTGGAAGCACAAGTCCTTCCTTTCTTTCTGTTTCTTTTCTTTCTCTCTTTTTTCAAACATGAAATGAGATAAAACTGTTATCAAATATGCCATCAAAGGGATAAAGGGCTTTGTAAAAATCTGAGGTATTTGAAGCTCTGCCAATGGCTGCAGTGCTTGCGTTGCAGATTTTGACTTTTTTTTCAGAAAAGTAAGGTTCATCAAGGACTTTTTTTTTTTTTTAAACTGGTTCCCTGCCCTGCTCTCAATAATTAGTGCCTTAAATCTGAAGATGGGTGTATGTGCATAAAAAAGATGTGAAAACTGAACACGTTCCTTTTAACCACCCCTTTCTTTGTAGGGTTGGGGAAGGGAAATCTGTGTGTAGAGGGTGGATTTGGGGGGAGGACCCTGGGAGAAGTTTCTTAAGCTCGCCTGCATCTTAGTAAAAGAAATGCTTCTATTGTCTTGCTGAATCTAATTGAGCACTGGAATCCTAGAGCAGCAGCAGCAAAACTTCGGTGCAGCCTTTGAAATGTGTAAAAACCCAACTTGAGACGCTTTGCTTCCTAAGGCTGGAATCCTTAGAATAAACCCTTGCATATTCCCATGCAGAAATGTACTTTTTGAGCTTGTGATGATGGTCTGTTTGCAATTACCAAGCCTGCTTCCCAGCTTTAACTTCCATAGGACTCAGCTTTTATTCAAGCCATTGTGACTTTCAAATGGCTTTTGAACAAAAGAATATCTAATGTGGCAAAGCTCTTACTTGTACTAAAATTGTGTACACAAATCATTTTGAGGCATTTTGGAAGCTTTGCAGTTAAACTAGTGAACTTGGTCAACTCAGATCTGATGCTGACATTTCAGAACTTAAAAAAAATTCTTTAGATGAGTAAATACTGGTGACTTTCATAGAAGCTGGAGGGTAGCATTGCATTGACCAACGTGGCTAATCATGAGAGTTGTCTTTGAATACATGCAGCTGAAAAGTACAGGAAAGGTTATAGGAGCTAGACCAAAATGTTAATCATATCTCACTTGAAAATTCATGCTTGTCTCTGAATGTGTATTGTTTGTGCTGTCTGAGGGATGTTCCAGCTTGAGTCAGTAACATTAAGAAGTCTTGTTGCCTTGACTACATTAAAAAAAAAATAAATCAAAACTCTTCCCATGTCAAGCTGCCCCCTTAATGCTGTTTGTGAAAAATAATTCTCTTGGCATTGAAGGCCTTTATGCGTGGTGTAGGAGAGGAGGAGAAGAGGATGGTGTGCTTTAAACATATTGTTAGGTTTGGCTTGTGGTTGTAACGTGGATTTGAAGTGTCAGAGCCTTATAACTTAAGTGGTTTGCTCTTGTCAGTTTTGATACGTACTCCTGTGAGTAATGGGTGTGGAGATGGTGGGCCAGAGATTAATTTAAGTGATGGGAGGTTTGAGTAAGTTGCTAGGAAACAGGGCAGCAGACCAGCATAAAGGAACTAGAGTGCATCAGAAAGCTGTCCCTGCAGTAGTTAGCAATTCATCAGTAAACTGAAACAATAGGAATGATGATTTTAAGAAGAAAAAGACACAAAACAAGCCCCCAGACAAAACCACACAGGCTTACTTCTTGCACTCCTTTTGGGACTTCTGTCACTTCTTGACAGGCAAACTTGGCTTACGAAGCAATATAGAAAAGTAAGGAACAAAAGAATTTCCATGTTCCACTTGTCAAAGTCTGTCTGAACAAGTTTTGTTCCGTGGTAGACACATGCTCTCCTCTGACATAAATCAAATCTCTTGCCTTTGTCAAAGAGTCCCAAGTGTGATGTATGCTATACCTTAAGGGAGCTGTGTGTGAATTAACTAAGCAAAGCTTAGCATTAAACTTTGCTTTTATGTGAAGAAAGATCTTTTGGGGGTTTGGCAAGATGGGAGTAAGAAGGAGGTCAAATTTGGCTATTCCTTTGGTATGCATAGCTCCAATTTCAACTGGCTTGTTTATCCTGAAATTATGATCCTTGTAATTATTTAATATTGGGGCCAATTGCATCAACACACCAGGAAACTACTGAGGTGGAAAAAAACCCTCCAGCATTTAAATGACTTTAGCATAAAATGCAATTAAAAAGAGTTTTGATGTCTTATTTCAACCTTATTCTAAAAAATAAAATAGTCAGCCTTTCCACTTCATAAAGACAAATCTTACTGCTACTTGTTCATGAAGACATAAAATATGTTTTCTGGGTAGGCGTTGTTTTTCCTGGCTGAAAAGAGATAATAAAATAAAAACTTTAGTGTTTTTTAAGCTTTGTGAACTTTTCCCCCCCCTGCCTTGACACAAGAGGCTTCCAAAATACTCATCTGCAGCTGATATTAAAGTAACAGCCTTTTGGATCTGAGAGAAAAATAGCACTTCATTCAAGTGGTCTGGTGATGGGTTTTTTTTTAAACCCAAACAGTAGGTCAATCATAAAACTAAAGTTTGGGGTTTTTTTTTTGCTTTTCCCTTCCTCCAGTTAACTTCTTGAAAACTTGTAGAGTCAAATGCTAGCTACTATTCAAGCTGTTCTTAAAGAATGCCTGATAAGTCAACTTGGAGCATGGGCAGACCAGAGGAAATTTTTATAATAACAAAAGGCATATTAATCAAATCCACACCATGGTGTTTACTGTTGACTAATACTTTAAGAATCAATCTTCACCACTCAAAGTGCAATGTTTTGCCTTGGATTGCTATCCAAACCAAGAGCTGAGAGTTTTAAGTGACAGCTGAAGTGTAATTAGCATCCACAAGGCTGTTTTTTCCCAGGACTGCAGAGAAGTGATGCATCCATTCAGAAGTTCTGGACTTCTTAAATATTATTAAGAGTTATTTATGTTCTTGTCAGTTCAGAACTTCATCTTTCTGGTAAATCCATTTGATTATATTGCCATAATATGTCTAAAAATAAATCCTCATCCTTCATGCTCCCAGAAATTTTGTTCTTGTTACACTAATCGCCTGCTCCAGTTTAACTTCAGTGGCAGCTGGATTGAGCCAGGCGTTGAAGCTTGTTCCTAAACTTTCTCAGACTGCACACATCCAGCACTGTCAGCTTGTTTATGCAGCTGGAAGCCTGCACGGCTGGAAACGAATTACCTAAAATTGATGCTTTATGCTTAAAATTTTAGTTAACTCGAGGGACCTTACTGCTTCATTGCAAACTGGAGCTGGGGTAGGAGTGGACTGGTTGTGAAGCTGGTAAAGTTGGGCCTTAGCTGGTTGAGTGAGCCATGTGCCATACAAGAGACTTGTGCTCTCCTCTGTGGCACTTTGCCCAACTTCAGTTCTCAAGCCTGATGCCCTGCAGTGTACACAAAATCCTCAAGCTCCAGTTCTTAAGAAGTATTCCTGTGTAGATAACATTAAGGACAGGATTGGTTTTGAAAATTCAAACTGAACATGACTTTGCATTTCTGCTGATGGAAAGAAGTTTTATATGGGAATTGACACAGTTCTAATAATTTTAGCTTGTAACTCACATGCCTTAGGGAAAGATGTCAAAACTAGAAGCTGTTGCGTTCAGTTCTTGTTAGTCTGTGGAGCTCATGGCTCTGTGGTCACTGTTCAGCAGCGTAAATTACACTCATTATTCCTGTAGCATTCAGAAGAAACTGTAAAATGTGGATAGAAGTGGTTAAAGTGGTTTGTAAATAGTCAGATGTCCAGAGTCCCTTACCAGCTCAACCCAGTTCTTATGCACTTAGGTAAATAAGTAGAAAGGCTTCTTGTTCAGGCTTGCTCCATGTGAACCTGACTGTTTTGCTTGGCTGGCTACTAGGTATTCTCTCTATTAACCTTGCCACCCTTTTGTAACTGGTGCATTTAATTATCAGTGGGATGCTTTAAACAGGTAGGGGGACTGATAAGAGCAGGTAATCTGCTTGTTGGGGAAGGTTGAAAGCAGCCATTGACATTTTGGCCTACCTGCTCATCTTTGACAAGCGGGGCTCCATGAGAAAATAACTCCCTAACGAGATATGGTGCTGATTAAAAGGCTGTTGTGTGAAGCACCCTGGTAGCTGAGATCACTTAAAATCATTAGTTTAAAAAGAAAGAGAAAGAAGGGAGGGGGGATAAAAAGCTGTAGGTTTTTTTTTTTTTTAAAGGAGGGGAGGAGGGAGGACCCCAAGTCTCCCCCTCTATCCCAGTACATTGTTCAGTTAATGCATGCTAGTTTTATGATTGGAATACATTGTACTCCGGCCACCCAGACAGAGGCATTGACTGCTAATATTAACCAAGAACAATAGCGTGGCCATACTGACTGCAGTGAGGATTACAGGACATAATGGGGCCTATCCAAAAATAATGCTAATACAGGACAAGCAACAGGAAGCAGCAGTAGACTCAGCATTGCTCGGCTCCCAGACAAACCATGGACTTACTTCACACAATGGCAACTTCAGCACATTATGTATTCACAGGATACTCATTATTCCAGCAGGCTTGCCAGATCAGAGATCAGCCTGGTTTACTGGATGCTTAAGCGTATGCATAGTTTGGATAGCGGCACTTTTGTGTCCTTCATCGTTTGGCGGGAGGGTGGCAGCTCTGTCGCAGGGAAGGTCTTGACTTGGGTTCCTGGCTTGGCTTCTGCTGAGGCAGAATGGGGGGAGGGGGGTAAAGTCTCTCCTGGAAGCTGCTAATAGAGTTAAATTTGTTCTCACGTCTTCTCCTTTATGTGGCAGTGAAGTGTTTACTGGCACTGACAGCGACGAAGGAACTGTTCAAGATGAAGACTAGAGGAACAGTGTGCTCTGTTTTCATGTGGGCATGTTCTGATGAGGCTCTTGGTGGGGCTGCCTGCTTGAGGTTCAGCCTAGCTCCTGGCCAGTGGCTGTGGGGTGTGAGGTTGTAACAGCTCAGATTCTGTTTATATACGTGGTGTTGAGAGAGTAACGGCTTTATAGGGTGCTGCTTTAGCCTTCTGTACTCTGGCCCAAAGAAGAGCTTCCTGACAGTGTTCCATTCAACAAAGGGTTAAGACCTAATCATCTCCCTCCTTTTCCCACATACACCTGTATCTCTTCTGCACGAGGAACCAGTTGTCCTCAACTCTTTTGAAGGAATGTTGTCATCCAAGTTGACTGTTGGACCATGGGGTGACGTTGTCACGCGTCTGTAGAGCGTCACCGAGACGTGTCGTGTGGCAACAGGGGGACCCAAGGGAGAGTCCTACTGACCTTTAGAGGAAGTGGTTTTTTGCCTAGCCTTGACTCTGCTCAGAGGTGCTCTCCTCCCTGGCCCCTGGGCACTCTGAAATATGCCTCGACTTCTCCCTTCCCTATCTCAACATCTTCCAGCTGAAGGGAGGAGGGATTGCTGGAGGTCTTGGCAATTTACTGTGGCCTCCTGAGCCAGCGTGCCAGCCTCCTAGTCGTCTTCCCTGGGCTGCAGAGCCCTGTTCTCAGACTGGCCTTCACAGCTGTGCGTGGCTGGCAGGGCGTGAGAAGATCATTGCTGGGCTTAACCTGCTCTCCTTGTTTGGCCGAGGAGGAGCAGGCACAGCGTTCAGAATGCAAACTTCCCACTGCATTTGTCTAGTCATGGTTTCACATGCTCAGCAAAGCTCTTGCATGGTTTAACCGCAAGGATAGGAGGGAAAGAAGTTTGACTAGTTGCAACCCTTTTCAAAAAGGAGGCAGTCCTTTTGCTAATGAGCCTGATGTTTTCATCTTGCTCTGTCCCACTGACTCGCAGAATGCCTTTAGAAGCCAAAGTACAAAAACATCTCTTTTGGGTGGATGTCTGGATGAAGGGAGGGGACAAGGTAATCAAGCTAAGAATTTTAAACACCTTCTGTTTACCTGGAGCTGCTAGTATTGAATTTAAATAACAAGAAAAGAGGTTACATTGCCATTTCAGACCCTCAAAAGCTGCAGTTTCTGATGGATTTCACGGACTTCAAAGTATTGCTTGAGTTGTGTTATCAACGGATTAAGACTAAATTGTGATGTGTTGTCACTGAGGAAAATAGCCCTTGCACATTGGTGCTTTCCTTGGTTTTTGGTGGGTGAAGTTAACCATTTACATCCGCTCATAGATTAAGTCATAGGAGTTTTGCTTAAATTTGACCTTGCTGCCTTTCAGCCCTCTGGGCTGGTCAGAGTTTGGATGTTCTGCAAAGTGTGCCAGCTTGCTTTTTGCTCAAGCTGCCTCTCCTCTCCAGCCAGAATCCCTGCCTTCTGGTCAAGCTCAGGTTTACAGTTGCTAATTGGGTGTGACTCTGGAAAGTTCACTGCTGCCTTGTTGCCTAGGACATTGCTTTGATGGAATAAGGTGCATGATGTGGAGTTCTTCTGTCTGGATATACATATTTATTCAAAGATGGGCAGAGGTCATCTGTGGGCATGGGAAAACTTAAACCTCCATGCTGTAAGTAGTCATTCCTGAGATATCTGAATTGTTGATCTATAGAGTGGGGATGATGTGCACTTTTAAAAAATCTCAACAGTGCAGTCTTTGCACAGAACTGGATTTTTTTTGGGTGGGAGGAGGGAAGTGGCTTGAGGTATGTGGTGGGTTGTTGAGGGGGGCTTGCTCTTGTTGGTGTGGGGCTGTGCTGTGTGTCTGTGTGCCTTTTGTTCGGTGTCCCATCTTGAGCACAAAGTCTTGTTCTTTCTTTGCCTTGTGCTGAGAGGGACAGAAGCAGAAGATTAAACTGCCAGCCTTTGTGTCATCCCTATTCAGGACAGGGGTTCTTCATTCCAAATACTCGGATGAGGTGAGAGGGGGCACATGGAAACAAGGGAAACACTAGGGGAGGTCTGTTCTCCCTGCGTTTTGTTTCCATCCAGCCCAGGAGAAGCATCTCCTCTCTTTAAACAGGCTCCAGTGCGGTGTTGGAAAGTGGTCACGCAAGTATCTAGCAACAGTAGCACTTAAAGCTAGGATTCAGCCTTTCCTTTCCTTAAGGGCTAGGTGTGTTGGTAAACAGTCCTGAGAACCAACCTGGAACTGTTGCTATGAGTTTAGACAAAATATCTTCCAAAACAATTATGCAAGGCCGAAAGGAAAACATCCTTAACTTTATTGGAAGTAGCGCTAGCTGCCATAATTCATTCTCTATATCATAATATTTTTTTCAAGCTTGTAGTAACATGTTGTGCTTGTGCTTCTTGATGTTGGTAATTAAACCAGTGAGGAAGCGCCCAAGATAGTGCAATCTATATCTGTAATATGGCTCGGGAGTTCTAGTCAGGTTTTGTTTGTTAGCTTGGTTTGCTTTACCTGACTTGTGTAAGGACCTCTAACATCTGCTTTAAACAGTGTTAAACGATTGTGTCGTGTATTTCATTTTCAGAGTTCCTGCCAAGCTAACAGACTTGCTCTAGAATAGCAACAAATAACCTGTAACTTCCATGAAATATTAACCAAAAATGGCTTGGGCCAGCAGAGCCTCTGCATGGAGGTTTGGGCACGTGTCTGGGCTTGCCCTGCTCATCTTACTTCTGGCAGTGTTTTCCCACAGTTATCAGTGAGCAAAATGGAATCCTGGCCTGCTCTGAATATGAAACATATTGAGGCTATATTGCAGGCCAGAGTCCATCACAAGCTAGGTTTTCATTCAGAGGCTGCATGCTGTGTCCAATCGTGAGAAAGCAGTGTGCTTCAACTATCTTTTTTTCCTCTCCTCTTAAGGAATTTAAGGTCTGCCTTACATCTGCACCTTGGAGCAGCTTACTGTCAGAATTGCACTTGGGTTTGTGTTACAGAAAAGGTGCAAACCACAAATGAGCAGGCTGTGACCTGAGCACAGATACAATTATGAAGAAAGGAACCTTACGATACACGGCTTCTGTGGCACGGCATCAAAACCCTTCGTGGAGTTTTTTTTTGTTCTGTTATTGTTCTGCTTGCCAGAAAGAGGTTATATTTATTACCTTGCTTATAGCTATTATATGTCTAACTTTTCAAGTCATATTTTACCTCAGCTATTTTTTTGGAGGGAGGTGGCATTTTGGGTTGGTTTAGAATCGTTCTGTCTAACTGGCTGATGGCAGTTTTGAACACAGCCTGGATAATAATACCTCGGAATAGAGCTGGGGGAGGAGATGTTTTAATGGCTCTTGTTCTCAAGTTAGGATTGAAGATAAAGGTGGCTTAGATGTAATAGCTGGCATCTTTCCAGCCCATGGAGTCACTTGAGCTAGTTTATGCTTATGATTATTATTACTGGAGTGCTGGTGAGCTCATTGGCAGATTAGTGGGTCTGTGAATGTGACACGGGGTGGATAGCACGGCTTCCCTTTCCCTGCTCTTCCAACAGCCTGATCTTAGCCTTTGTTTTACAAGGCTTCTCTCACCCCACCCCCTTCCCATATCCATCAGTTCTTCCCTCAGTTACCTGATACTGGTGGGAGCTGCGATGGCCCTCATGCAGACAAAGCTTTCAAAGGGGGTGCTGAAAAGCAAAGTCCCTAGAGATTGTGCTGTCAAGGCAGGGCGAGGTAATCTTAGCAACACTTCTTGCTTTCAGGACGGCTGGGGGGAGGGACATCAAGACTACTTTTCTGTAACTGAAATTCTTTTGAAGCAGTTTCTAAGGGTGGGGGTCTGGTTTGGGGTTGTGTTTTTTTTTTTTTGGTGCTTCTCTGCTAGCCTGGTGTTTTCTGCCTTCCGTGGGCTGTTCTTCCCTGTGTGCTTTATTGTGGCTAAACAGCACAGTGTCAAAGCCTGTGCTTCCTGGCTAAGTCCATGAGATGCATTAATGATGACAAAGATGAGCTATCCAAGGTGAAAGGTCTTCTAAGTCAGACTGGATAAGGTAGCTTACGGGGTTGCAAGTAGATCATGTTTGTCTCAACTATAATCTATTACCTATTTATGTTTTCAAGTATTCCGTTTTAGGGCAGAGAGCAGGTGTTTTCTTTTTAATTCAAATTGTTGTGGTGTTTGGGGTTTTAAGATTTTCTTTTACAGTCATGTGTGGCTTTGACATTAACTCTTATTTCTCTTTTGCAGAGATCCTACACATTGCTTGTTGAGGCATGGGATTACAATGATAACTCTACCAGTAAGTATTCATTCCTCTGGTTTACTTAGTTGAGACCTCTTGATTTCCTGTCTGCTGAAAGGCCTTTGGTAGTCTGGCCAGCTGGCTGTGAAGTGGAGCTTGAGGAGAGGGAGCAGCTTTCCCCTGGACAATTCAGAGCACTCACTCCAGGCGCTCAGGCTCTGCAGCAGCCTGTCTCACTCACACTGCCTGTAGAGGGTGAGAAGCTCACTCACCTAGGCACCAAGGGTTTGATGCCTAAAAATAGATGCTGTTAATTCCCTCTTTCTCCTAAGGGAGAATAAAAGCCAAGGGATTTCTTCAGGGATTTTTGTTCAGATTTTTTTTTATTAATATATAACTTTTAAGTGATACTTGGGAGCCTAAGTCTTGTTGACTTGGGACCTCTTTATAAACTATTGTTTCCTCAAAACAGAAGATACTACTGAAAAAAAAAAAAAAAAAAAACACCCACAAACCCCCAAAACTCCATAAGACTTGTTATAGATACCTATTGAATGACTGTAGATGAGAAACAGGAGTAACTACAAGCTCTTCCTTGGGAGCTGGATGTCTAGGGATTTAGGTTCAGGGGCTGAAAAATATTTACCAGACACCATCTGGCAGAGCTGGCTGGAAATCAAAGGTGGGAATCTTTTGCCTGGAATGTCTTTGGTTGGTTTCAGAAACTTTCTGCTGAGCTTTTGCTGTTGGCTAGAGGAAGCTGGACTGAGTCTCTTGGCATATGAGCCGTTCTGCTTACTGCCTGCTGTTACTGAAGTAGGTGGGCAAAATTAGCTCTGTTTTTCAATTTAAGGCTTCAATAGTGTGTGGTAAAAGCCACAGGAGAAAGCATGAATCTGAACTCATAAACCTTTTGTTGACACAACAAGCCTTTCAACAAGGAAGCAGCAGCACTGTGGCCCATCTTACACAGATCTCTGCTTTGGAACGCCAGGTGAGAGCTGCACAGCAATGGAATGGACTTGATGCTTCATGAAAGAGAGGCCTTGTAGGAACGTGCACAGTGCTGTGGGGTTGTTTTAATTGGTGAAGAGTACACTGCTTGGGAAAGGCCTTTGAGTCTGGGAACTCTTCTGCACAGATCTGCTCTTTAATTATTTTTTTTCATGTACATGAGATGTCCTATTAGTTCTTAGTTCCAGGAAAGTTGTCCATGGCAGATGATTTGTGACCTGTCAGTGATAGCAATGGTTTGCTTTACAGCCAGCCACACTGAGCACTGTTGCAGGACTTGTGATTTCAGCCTCTACCCCAGCAGGGCTGTGCAGTGGTGGCTGGGAGACTTTGTGCCTCTTGACTAAGGAGTGTTTTATGGAGGAGCATAGAATAGTCAGCAGCAGAGCTGTGTTGAAAATGGAAGATGCCTGATTTCAAAATGAAGGTCTTGTTTATAGTAGGATCTGAGAGGTTTTTCAGACTGGGTCTCTGCCACTTTTACTATTATTAGAGCTCATCTTTTTTCATGAAACAACTGCATTTCCAAAACTACACAATGAACCCTTTCTTTGCTTTCATGTTTTGGAAGTACAATTGTCTTCAGACAAAATTGCCTCATTTCTCAGCAGTGCATTTTACCAAGTGCAGACATGTTCTTGCATATGTTCCTGATTTGCATTCCTGCTCTAGCTTTGCTGTCACATACCCATCTGTGGGTCACTTCAGTCACTGTACTGCACAAACTTGGGCTTTGTACTGCAGCCTTTTACTGCCAGTCAGCTTTCCAGAGCTGAAGAGTAAGTCTTGAAGAACTAGCTAAGGACATCATTAGAACTAAACAATTGTCATCATATAAAGCAATGAGGTAGTTTTTTTCATGTCTAGGATTTTCCTTTACCCTAATTACCACTGAATTGTAAGGACTCTGTGAGAGCTCTCAAAAAAAGTGTTAGTAGGCTTTGTGTATCTTCTCAATAGTTCTAGCATCCTCTGATCAATGTAGTCATTAGGAGATCCTAGAGTGGATGCTTCCTTCCCCCCTCTACATTCCACTCCTCCTACGTTCCCTTTACCACATACACTCTCTTGTCTCACTTCCAAGAGTGGCTTGCAGTTAACTTCTGGCCCTGCTGAGGTTGATGAGAATCGTGCTTTGTTGGAGCCAAGATTCAACTGAAATGGTTTCCTTACTCTGATTCTTGTCTAGATGCCATCGTGCTACTGTCGCTCCATACATGAAGCTAATGGGGCTGACGTTGCCTCTGCAGCTGTGTCAAAGAGCTATTGTAAATTACTGGTATCAGTTGCATGTGAATTCCAGCCCAGTGTAAGAGACTTCAGCACAATGTAAACCAAGCCATAGCTGGAAGTTGGCTGAAACAAAGACTTTCAAAAATAACTGTGGTGTCCTTGGCCACCTAAACTGCTTAGAGGAGTCTGGGCTGCTTGTTGTTGTTGTTTGCTTCCTGATGACGGGTAGTTGTCATTTCCAGAAATGAGACCACTGAGAGGCCAAGGTGGGCAGTCAAAATGGCTCGTTTCCCTGTGCCTGGAACCTCTGATACACTCGCCCACGGGATAAAAAGACAGATTAATAGCTTTGAAGTGTAACCACAAAAGGAGAATGAAGCCCACAAACTCTGATAGTGAAGTGGAGAGTGGAAGCTGGAGATGTACAGCAAGTTTCTCTCTTCCACTTCATCAGTTTCTAATTGGTTCATGTTTCCTCTAACCCTTCTGTCAAAGCATGGGGTTCTGATGTCAGGGGAGTTAGGAAGATCTTTCTCTAAAGCCTGGCTGAGGACTTCTTTTTATTTCTTCAACCGGTCTGCTGCTTTGGCATTGCTTCCTATAAAACTCCAGGCATTGTTGGTGCAGGCTAAGAATGGGAGAGTTGCTGCAATGCCTTCCCTGAAGTCTGGGTCAGCACACTTGTGTAAGCACAGACTGACAGGTGGGAATAGGGAAGGGTGGAGAAATTTTTGTGCAAGAAGGAACATGCCAATACTTCATTGTGAAAACTGGGGTTGATGGCTATTGCAAAGGGATCTTAGGTCTGCGAGGCCTTGCTTGAGTTTAAATGTATGGTGGTAGCTTTATAACGTGTATCAAATGAAAGGCAGTTTAGTCATGATCTGAAGTGAAATTGCAGCTGGCTTTCATCTGGGCCCTTAAAAAAATAAAGTTCAGTGGACTAATAAGGATGTTTCCATTTGAGTTCAGCCTGTGGTTAAGGGCTCAACAGAGCCGGTGGCTGGAGTGAGGTGTCAGAGATGTGCAGCAAGGACATGCTTCTTAGTGAGAGGGCAGGTAGGGGAAGAATGATAGAGAGGAGGCAAGAGGAGAGATCTACTTTCCAAGGTGACTCTATTTCTGGTGCCAAGGCCTGAAAAAAGCTGTCAGTGGTATGTTCCCAACAGAGAACAGGAAAAGACTGGAAAAGCAAGAGTGAGTGCGTGTGTATGGAGGCGGGGGGGTTGCAACACTAAATTGAGTGACATCCCCCTTTTCTGCCACTCAGTAGAAAAGGAGAGAGTTGTTTTACTTGCAAGAAACAGGATGTCTTTATGCATAGAGTTGGTATTTGGGGAAACGTGTTTGCTTTCCAGCTGCACCATGGATTGGGGTGTAATCTTGGCAAGTGCACCAAAGCCACCTCCAGCACGCATGAGTGGAACTCTAATCGCTTCACTAGCCCTATTCAAGGTGCACAGATATGCATCTGCTTAAGTACCTCTTAGAATTAGTCAGTAATCTTGTTGATGAGATCTAAGAGCCTTACACCTGCACGGTGCAGGACATGATATTGCTCTGGATATACCAGTATGGAAAAGTCCTTAGGCATCTACATGAGTTGTGAATGGCATTTAAATTAATAAAGGCCTGCGTGCATTTGAAAGTCTTGTGCGTCGATGTGGGGTTGGGGGCTTAGTGCCAATGAATAATAAAACCTGATTTAAATGGAAAATAGTCCAGAACCAGAAATACCAGAAGGTGAATAAGAAGTAGTTGCCCTTAATTTCACACTGTAAACACTTAATGAACGCTGTAGTCTCAAGCCAAGAATACCCCCCAAAATGGGGAAATGCTTAGTGTCTGTGTATTGACACGCTTCTGTGGTTGTGCAGCAAGTGCTTAACTTTCCTCAAAACTGCAGACAAGCAGGCAGGATCTGGTGGTGAATTGATAATGGGCGTCTCGGGCTCGAGAAGCCTGCTTGGAAGTTCTTTCTGAAAGCCACAAATCAAAGCTCCTCAGCAATGCATCTAAAAGTATTTTAGATGAAACACTGCCCATAAGATGACCATCTTAAGCTTGGTGTGGCAACTTCATTAGTCTTCAACTCCTGCCTTATAAAAAATCCCCAACCTTTGTCTTGTAATTGTTGGAAGAACAAGCTGAGCATCAGTACGTTTTAATTCTTAACGTTCGACTGTGCCAGTACTTTGCATGCTGCTTTCTGACACATCATTGGCAAACTGCCCCTCTACCTAAAATTCTCCTGTCGCTGGATTATGCTCCCGTATATGGAACAGTGTAGCCTGGTACTTATTTTTGTTGTTGTACTCTGTCTGCAATGATATTTTGGCTGTTTTATGATAAACTTTCACTCGGCAGTCAAGTGCTCACTAGCAGCAGGTCGTGAGGAGGTGTCAGATCATTTAAGTCACAAGACCTGGACTGCAAAGTGAAATACCACAGATATATACAATGTTCCAAGCTAATGTGAAATATTATTATTTCAAGGCATAATTTAGACAGCTGTAGGGCTCTGAAAGCCAGAAGATCTTTGCTGGAACTAAATTTCAAGTACAAAATCTAAACTTTGAAATGCCCTGTAGAGAGAAAAGGGGATGTCTAGCACAGGTATGCAGTAAGTTCTCTGCTTCGAGTTCTGGTAGTCTTGAATCATTAGTGTCAGCTAAATTCTCCAGAGAGAACTTTCATGGTATTTCTCAGCCCAAACCTGTCAGTATCACTGATGTATCAATGTCAGAGTTGCTAGTTCCCAATTTAGTGTTTACAGCAGAGATGCAGAATGCTGCTAACCTTTTGCAGTGCTTATGTTTAGTTTGTAGATATTGCTTTATTAGGGTATTGTAGTATGAAGTTTTTGTAAATATTCCAGTTAAAACAAAACTAGTACTTTTAATGGAGAAGCCTGGAAAACCATGTTATGTACCAACCTGTTGGAGCTAGAGGTAAAAGCTGAGTTTTCTTTCATCACAAACTGTGATTCTTACTGGATGTCCTTATAGTGCAAAAGAGATAAGTGATTGGCAGCAACCTAACAGTCCCTTTTGATTTCAAGCTTTGTTCAGTTTGATAACGCCGCATGTGTGTTTCAGGTAATGGTTTGTAGCTCCGGGGCAGCCTTATCTTAACTCTTTAAAACAGAAAATTAATAAAACCTGCTGGCTGCCTGGGAGAGTCTCGCCTGCAAAGCTAGAGAGCCGTGAGGTGGGAGCTGGTGACGCTTCAGCCAGGTTTTAACTCTGCCGCCTCTTCTGACTGGCAGATCCCGATCGCATTATCGAGAAGGCCTCTCACTCGGGCATGATCAACCCCAGCCGGCAGTGGCAGACCCTGAAGCATAACGCAGGAGTCGCCCACTTCGAGTACCAGATCCGTGTGACCTGTGCAGAACATTACTATGGCTTTGGCTGCAACAAGTTTTGTCGACCGAGAGATGACTTCTTCACTCACCACACCTGTGACCAGAATGGCAACAAAACCTGCTTGGAAGGCTGGATGGGACCAGAATGCAACAAAGGTTTGTGACACGTTCTCGACCCCCAAATGAGGCTTGCATAGGATTTGAGTGCATCATATCCAGGTTGCAACTTGAGTGGTCAGTTTGTGCAGTCCACAGGTCTAAGGGGTTGATGGGAGAGCAGCTAACTCTACACAGAGAACTAGGGGTGGGAGAGGACTGGTTTTGGCCTCGCTTAAAAATCTTGGAGGGGTTTGACAAGTACTGGGCACTTAACAGATGTGTTCTTTCTCTGATTATCCACATCTTTGCCCTTGGGAAGAAAACCCAACCCACTGACTTCAATGGGAGTTTTGCTGCTGACTTCAAAAAGGATTTCCCCTTTGGTGTAGAACTTCAAGACAAGCAGGAAGGAGAGACTTGTTTTAGAGCTGACCTGGCAAGTGTGAAGCTTTGGTGTTTGAAAAGTCCCAGGCTGTTTGTTCTACCTGAGATGATATTTAACATGTTTATTAGGGAATGGCAACTTCCTAAGTAATTCCAGAAGGAGAAAGCAGGACTCTGAGTAGGAACAGACTATCGGCATGTTTTGCTGACTGAGGTTACCTGCAATTTGAATAGACGCTCATCTTAATATCCTGTCTGCTCAGAGATATGGCTCAAAGTAAACCCAGCATGGTTAAAAATTGCAAGACTTTCTCTTGCATAGAACCCACTCTTTGGAGCAGCCTTTGGTACGACTCCTCTGCAGCGCTAGCTGACAGATTTCCTGTCGCAGGCAGCCACCTACCTTGGTTTTCCTTCCAGTAGAATTGATAGGAGAGACTTGTGAAAACTTTGGATTTAGTGGGATTACAGTGTTGGTCAGGGATTAAAACATTCCCACGAGTGTGGAGATGCAGGAGGTGGGCAGCAGTGCTGATACTCTTCTCTTCTCTTTTCACAGCTATTTGTCGTCAGGGATGTAGCCCCAAGCACGGTTCTTGCACAATTCCAGGAGAGTGCAGGTAAAGGCTCCCTCTCCCCCTCCTCGTTTCCCTTCACCCTGCAAAATAATTAAACAAATGATGTTAAACCCAATAGAATTGGGGAGGGAGAGTGTTTTGGGAGTCACGTTTTTAACCAAGGCACATTATTCATGCTGACTTGCCCAGAATAAGAGGGGAGCGGGCTTTTAATGCACTGATAATTTTAAGAAGCTTTTGATTTGTGAAATGGTGCCGCTGGTGGGGAGGGGAGTATGGGATAAATCGTGTGAATGCTGCCTAATGAGCACTAACTAATTGTTCCTGCATAAATAGTGCAAATGTTTTGTGGGTATGTTTTTTTTCAACAGCCTGATTAATAGGCTTTTTCAACTGCAAGCTTGAAGTACAGTGTGGCTTTTCTCTCCTCTTCTCCCTTTCACTGATTCCCCCTTCATCCCTCCCACCCCCTGGTTTCTTCCATCAGTAGGCAAAAGTCAAGCATGCTTTAGAATGGGATTAGTTAAGTCTCTTGGTTCCTTCACCATTGTGAGCCAGGCTCCGAGTGCTGAGAGGTTAATAGCTGGGATGAAATCTTGTCAGTGGGCTCCGATGAATGCTGAATTTTGCTCCTGTGCTTTGAAGTCCGTTCTGTCCTGGCAAGGAGACAATGAAAAGCAGAATTTATCCCAGCAACTAAATATTTGGAATGCCTCAAAATATACAGTGTATGTTTGCAGCACAGGGAAACTTTCTCCCTTACTAGCAGAGGGTTAATGGCTGTTAAATGTAGATGCTCTTTAGCAACAAACTGGTTGTAAGTTGCTTCATGGAACCCTTTATCCTCTCTGTTTACATGCAGTGGGCCTTCCTAGGTTACAAAGTGCTGCTATTGATCCTGTGTAGGAAGGGTTAAAAGTGAAAATCGGGTATTCACCAATAAACCTCAGGAGTCTGAAGGAACAAAAGATTAAATTTGCTGCTTAAGTTACATATTGGTGGATTCTCTATTGCTGGAAACCTTTGCAGGAAGCGGTTCATAAGCACAGTTCAAAGAAGAAGGAAATTTGAGGTGTCTGACAGACCATATGACAAGTCAGCCTAAATAGTCACAGTTAGATTTCTCTCTGTCCCTGTAAACTGTGCTTCTGCCTCCCCCTTCCAGCTCCCCAAATCATCAAGGAACATTCTGAAAGTAAGCTGGGAAATAACTTCTTGTCCTCCATGAGAGAGAGAGACGTCAAAGTGAAAGTCACACTACTTGTACTGTTGGAGGATGCTCAATGATTTGAAAGTTTATCAGCACTGATATAAGGTGGTTAACCCCCAGAACACAAAATCTAAATATTTTTTTAATTAAAAAGAGGAAAAAAAGCCTGAAGTAGTAGGAAGTATTGGGGGGCCAGATGGTGAGAGGAGCATATCAATCAAGGCTCCCAGTGATTTGTGCTTCTGTCATCAGAATAAACATGCCTGGTAGGGGTTGCTGTCTCCTAGTCAGAACAACAGCCTTTGTTTCCACATTTTTTTTCTTTCCTTTCTCTTTCTAAGTCTCTTACCTCCCACTCACTGCCCAGACATGCACTAGTGCTCTTATTTACTTAAGGTGCAACTTTCCCACACTTGATTTGCATAGTCTTGAAACAATGCTGTCCTTCTGGTGCTTTCAGATAACTTCTGCTTGCCAAGTTAGACCAATATCTTTAAAGTGAACACAGAGACAAGATTTTATTTTCTTTTAAGTTTTGATGAGTCATATTGCCTGTATGTTACAAATGCAACAGGGTTTAAAAATAACATCCCAGCAGAAACTGCTCTGGGTTCTGGTACAACAGACAACTTGCAAACATTCTTAAAATATCCTTTTCCCTTTTGGTGTGAGCCACTTTGTCAATGCAGGCCAGCCAACAAAACCATATTTACTCATGAACTGCTGTACAAGGAAAGTGAGCTTTCAGTTTCTCATGAGAAACTGCTGCACACATATTAAACAAGAATTATTGCCATGAATCTTTTTCTGGAATCGATCTCTATTTTTAAATGCCCACGGCCTTATCCAGTTTTGTTTGTAGCACTTTAAAGCTGTGTTTGAAGAAAGTCGTATCTTTGGCTCTAAAGCTCATGGCTATTTATCTCTATGTTGTGTTTTTTTAATTACTTGTTTCTTTTTACACTTGCTTTACAAGAAAACAAACAAAAAAAACTCCCCAACCCTTTGATTTGGCAGAAAGGAGTAAAATTCTCGATTTGGATACCTGGTTTTGCAGGTGACATCCCTTAGTTTTGCTTGTGTGCAAGCTCACAGGCAAGATGCTTTGAATGCAACACAGTTTAAAAGGGCATGTTCCTAAATTTTGATCTTTGTGTGTTCTTACCATGTTGCCTATACAGAAGGTTTCTCCAAAAGCTACTTGAGAGAGGCTGTTCTGCCTGATCTGGTTTTCTTTCATGTTCTTTGCACACGAAGACAAGAAGTTGAACTAGCATGATTTTTTTTAACATAAACTAATAAGAATTTCCCATTTACTTTGAATAGGCTGCTACTGAAATAGGTATTTTAAAAAAAAGTTAATTAGGATGCAGTTTGTCACCTGAGATTTTTAGAAGGGAAGTCAGACTCAGCACTCGCTGTGTGTCATTACCCAATGGACAGACCCTTCAAGCTTTTTCCCATGAGAAGAAACTGCCAGTAGAAGAATGGTGGGGGGTTTTATAAATAGAAAGCTTAGCTGACTTCTGTACAGATGAGGTTTGTTTTCATAATTTAGTGGCAGCTTAGCGGATAATTGCTGCTGATCAATTACTCTCAGGACCTGTTAATGAAATACAGTACCTCAACAAACCCTCGCTTTTCATTTTCAACTTGTTTTCCTTGTTTCTATCTATAGATCCACTTTAATTTGAAGAATCCTTTGTCTGCCTTGTTAGAGAGAACTCGGTGAAAGCTAAACCAAGCTTTCCCTTAAGGGGGCTTTACTTTAAAAGAACATCTTTCTTTTAAGTACAGTATTCAGGTAGTTCATTGATAGTGTCAGTAAATAATTTAAATAATACCAAATTCTTTTCCAGAGGTGAAATTACAATTTGTCAGTATTGGCTGTGTTTCAGTAATTCTCTGGGAAGAGGTTAGCATAAATCAGACTCTGGAATCCACTGACAGCTGATCTTCTTTGAACACATGTAAAATCCCAAAGTGTGGTGTTCCCTTTCATCTCTTACTGTGGCCCAGTCCATACTTGCTGCGTGTCTCCTGGTTCAGAATCGGGTGAACTTCCGACAGAGCAGAGACCTCCTGACGCTCTGCTGCTGCCCTGCCGAGGGCTCTGAGCTGCTGTTTATGGTTTTGTTTGTCTTCCTGCAAACCCAGCGTGGCTGAAATGCCTGGAACCTCATATTCATGAGGCTCTCAGGATAAATGTTGTTCCCACTGACTTTTTCACACACCACAGCACCACCACCCCCCCCAGTTTATAAAGCGCCCTGTCAAAGTCCAGAGATTGATTTGTAGTGCACACCCACCCTCTCTGCCACATTTGTATGCGGCTCCAAAAGAGTATTATTGTGCTGAATGGCCTCATGCTGGTTCTCTCAGAACAGTTATTCTTTTGTCAGGAGGCCAGCTACAGAGACCTTGGCAAAACTACTAAAATGTTTGTTTACAAGAACCCATCAAACAAACCTTGAATGGCTTCTCCCCTCCCCTCATCTTGCCCTTCTGCTGCACCTCCAGTCTTCCTCCAAGCTTTGGAGTTCTACACTTGCATCCACACAGAGCAGTTCTAATGGGTTTGGGGTTTGTTTCCCTGTTCTGATTTTTATTTTTCTTTTATTTTTAATGAAGGTGTCAGTACGGATGGCAAGGACAGTATTGTGATAAGTGCATTCCACACCCAGGATGTGTCCATGGCACTTGCATTGAACCATGGCAATGCCTCTGTGAAACCAACTGGGGTGGTCAGCTCTGTGATAAAGGTATGCTAATCTTAGGGATAGCCAAGGGTAACTCTTGAATTTTAACACTGGCAGGCTGAGCGAGGAGAGTGTGCACGTGTGAGCCTGAGCCAGTGAGCCTCCTGAAACGTGGTGGGAGTGGCTTTTGTCCTCCAGGCTCTTAGCCTTGTCTCCTCTGCCGTTCTGGTGGTGTTGGGATATGTCCTTAACTTTTCCCTGTCCTGCCCTGCTCCAGTGTGGGGATGTGTTCTGTAATGGCTCTAGACTAACAGAAGGAAGCATGCACATGGTGATGGTTGTATTGTTGTTTTTCAACCACGGCTTGAACGCTCCTCACCTCTTGCAGATCTGAACTACTGTGGAACCCACCCGCCCTGTTTGAATGGTGGTACCTGCAGCAACACTGGCCCTGATAAGTACCAGTGCTCCTGCCCCGAGGGCTACTCGGGACAGAACTGTGAAATCGGTGAGTGTTGGTTGCAGCTGCTGAGCTGCCACTTAGCACATCAGTCTTGCCAGCTTTTAGTGCCTGGCTTTGGCTCTATTTTATGAGGTTGGGGAAAAGTCAATTTCTAATATTAATTATGATGTCAGGGCTAACTACAAAGATGCAGACTTGCTTGTTCATGCTTTGTCATGTGCAGCTGGTATCTCTGAACACGAGCCTTGTGCTCCCCAGAGGGATCGCTGCGAGCTGCCTTGTCTGGCTCCGACTCGGGCAGGGGCGAGTGGGCCTGTGGGGGAGTTCTTAGCAGGGGAGCAGCTCTCGCGGGAGCACAACCAAGAGCAGTGCTGGTGTGTCTGGAGGAGGAGTGTGTGGAGGGAGCAGGGGGTGGCTGCTGGGGCTGTAGTCCCTACCCTGATGTCCTCCTGTCCCGGCGCAGCGGAGCACGCCTGCCTCTCCGATCCCTGCCACCACGGGGGAAGCTGCTTAGAGACGTCTACGGGATTTGAATGTGTGTGTGCGCCTGGCTGGGCTGGACCAACTTGCACTGACAGTAAGTCCCTCTAGAACTGTGTTAAAATCGTGCTGGTTCACTCGTTTGGATCTGTCTTTCTACTCCCTGATAAATTTGTGGGGCAGTCCTTACTTCTTCCAAGGTTTTTGTTAAATGCTGGGGGAAAGAATGGCCAATGGCTTCTTGAAAGCAGCAGAACACCAAATTTCTGTAGCATTTGGGCAAGTTGTTTAAAATACTGTTTAGAGAGACTTGCTGGATCAAAGTCTGATTTCCACTGTGACAAAAAGGCGACAGGTGTAAACTTCTTCTCCAGTGCTTTGAACCCTTTCTCACACCACTGTTATTTTTAAAGGAGGCTTTTGCCAAAATGGGAGTAGACCTAGAAATTCCAAGAAGTCCTGTTGTCTTTTTGTCCCTCAGGGCAAATCCTGGTAGCAGGAACCATTGATCACATTTGTCAGTTACTGACATCACCTGTTGGGTAACAGATTTAAGCCTCTCCTTATTCTGTGTTACAGATATCGATGATTGTTCTCCAAATCCCTGTGGTCATGGAGGAACTTGCCAAGATCTAGTTGATGGGTTTAAGTGTATTTGCCCACCTCAGTGGACTGGCAAAACGTGCCAGCTAGGTGAGAACTGCTTCTCTCTTCATTGAGTGTTGCTTGAGGGAGTCGTAGTCCAGCAGGGAGGAGCAGTTGTGCCCTCAGCTTTAAGCACATTTATGGTTCCAAAGCCTGTGGAGATATTCTGGCACATGGAGAATATTCAGCATTGGTGTTTGCAGGACTCAGACTCTAGGATGGTCTCAAAGCATCAGGTGGCTTCCTTCTGTCATTTTGCTGGTGCTTGTCAGCAGCTGAAGGAAATAGTTAACCAAAGAGAAATATTTTAAACCTTAAATGAAGCGGGGAGGGTGCATGTGTGTGCCTTCCAGACCCACCCCCACATGAATTGCTTCCTTTAGCCTGTGAGAAAGTTGCTGTATCTCTTCAGCCATGTCAACTCCTCCAGACCAAGGAGTTCACAGCTGAGTTCCAAAATGTGGATGATATCACGAAGAGTGAGCTGGCTGCATTCTTTACACAACACACTAATCCCAGTGACCAGGCTGCAGCACTCCTCCCTCAAAATGCTCCGTTGAGGTGGGAGGGGGGAAGCTGCTCTTAATGAGTGGCTGGGTAATTACCAAATAATTAGCGTAGCCTGTATGTTCTAATTGCAAAGAAATGGAAAGAGACTGAAGAGGCTGATGTGTGGTTGACTTTTGTTCATTGGAGTCCCGCTAATCCGTGCTGTGTGTTCCCAGTTCCTCTGGGAGCTGAATGAAGTGCTGATGATTGCTGTGAGAATGGGCTGTAGGCTGGGGGGTTTTTTCTTCCCCCCCCCTTGCCCTACAAGCCCTGCATTTGGCCACTCACATTGTTTTTTCAGATGCGAATGAATGTGAGGGCAAACCCTGTGTCAATGCCAACTCCTGCAGGAACCTGATTGGCAGCTACTATTGTGACTGCATTGCTGGCTGGTCTGGCCACAACTGTGATATAAGTAAGTGTCTGTGTCCTGGGGTTTATTAAAGGCCACTCATGTGTGTGTGTATGTACATAAGCCACCGAGTTCTAAGCTCAGATTTAAACATCAGGCAGAGTTCCAGTGGCTGATGTTTTCAGAAAGGGAGCAGTTGGTGTGGAATGCAAATACACAGTTTTATCAAACTCATTAGTCCATAACATAGCTATATTCTGATAAAGTGACTAAAACAATGATGTGAAGTTTCTTTGCCTCTAGGAGAAAAATCACGAAAGGTTCCCACCCATTATAATAACCTTATCTCAAGGAAGGCATGCAGGAAACTTGACAAAAGGTTTATCTAGCTGCAGTTTTAGAGAGACTTGAACTCTCTATCTAGTGTAAATATATTTTTGCCTTCTAATTTTATTGCAGATATTAATGACTGTCGTGGACAATGTCAGAATGGAGGATCCTGTCGGGTGAGCCACTCCTGTTTTATTTGGGTGTCCCTGAGACTTGCAACAGTAACTAAAACATTTGAGTTTAAACACCAATAGTGTGGAAAATAGCAATTACCTGGTATAAATTGTCATTTCTTTGGGCTGTGGAGAGGGCCCATGTCATGCTACAGCATGCTGGGGTATGTCTGTAAAAGAGCAAGGGCAAAAACTAAAGCTGAAATAAATAGCTCATTTTCACTGCCAGTGTCACCAGTGAATGGGCTGATGGTTGTGCAAACTACCTGCTGTAAATGTAGATACTCCACTTCAAAATGTGATTAATGTATCCTGCCTGGAAATTAAGAATGTAAGACAGTACTGGTGTGTGTTGTATATTATTTCATCTCCTAAATATTTTTCTTGCCTTGTTTGGACATAGGAAGAGAATGTATAATTTTTTTTTTTTTTTACTTCTTTTTTTTCTTTCTTTAATCAGAGTATCTATCAAAAGGGAGGGAAAGACCTTAACTCTAAATGTTCTTGTTCCTTCCCAGGACCTGGTTAATGGTTATCGGTGTATCTGTTCACCTGGCTATGCAGGAGATCACTGTGAGAAAGACATCAATGAATGCGCAAGTAACCCCTGCATGAATGGGGGTCACTGCCAGGACGAAATCAATGGATTCCAATGTCTGTGTCCTGCTGGTTTCTCAGGAAACCTCTGTCAGGTAAGAAGCATGGGTGAAAGGCAGGCCCTCAGCCAGTGGCATTTCTACCAGCACTCGAGGTCTGTGCGCTGAATGCCTCGCGTCCAGTGAACCATAGTATAAAGTTCTACTTGATATTGCTGTCAGTCTGCCAAGAAAGTGCTTGATTAATATATATTGGAGGAGAAAAGAAAGCAACAAAAACCCCTGACGGGCTGCTGAGGATTCTCTTTGTGAAACAGACGGCGAACGTTCGCATGTCGGGTTTTGTTGTGCACTCTCAGCTTTCCCTGGCTGTTTAATATCAAGAGTGCTGTCTGCTGAAATCTTTGCAGTCTAACTAAACTCTGTGCATTATGAACAATCCATTGAGGCAGCAGATAAAAAGGTCAGATTCCACAATGTCTGCCTGTCATAGTGAGGGAAAGCTATGATAAAACTGCTGTTTCACTCAGCTTTTCCCTCTCCTTCTCCCCTCCCCTTTTCTCTCTCTGCACTACTTGCAGCTGGACATAGATTATTGTGAGCCAAATCCTTGTCAGAATGGTGCCCAGTGCTTCAATCTTGCTATGGACTATTTCTGTAACTGCCCTGAAGACTATGAAGGGAAGAACTGCTCCCACCTGAAAGATCACTGCCGCACAACGCCCTGTGAAGGTTTGTGTCACCCAGCAGGTCAATGGGAACAACCTTGTGGACGTGCAGCCAATAGTCTGCTTTGCTGAATTTATTCCAGGCCACAGACGTGGTCCAGCAATCTTCAGACTAGATGCTGTGATTATTTTATCCGTGGTAAAGTCCTTTTACTTTAAAGCAGCAAAGAGTATTTGGCAGTGCTGGGCTAACGGTCCATCCCTGGAAATGAGAATGTTGCTCTTCACTGAAGCAGTGGGATAGAATGGGCAATCCTCATGCAGGTCTCTGTTTTTCTGCAGTGATTGACAGCTGTACCGTGGCAGTAGCTTCTAACAGCACACCCGAAGGGGTTCGTTACATCTCTTCAAACGTCTGTGGCCCTCATGGGAAATGCAAGAGCCAAGCAGGTGGAAAATTCACCTGTGAATGCAACAAAGGATTCACTGGCACCTACTGTCATGAGAGTAAGAGCTAAAAAGAGCATATTTTACCAACCCCTCTTTTTGGGAAAACCTTTCCCATCCTTTTCTCCCAGACTGCTTGAAGGTTTCTTTCTTGTGACAGTGAACCTTGGAACTGTTTTAAGTTTTCATATCCCACTTGGGTGAGGCAGACTGGAATTTGCTAGGCCTTGGGGAAAGTTCACAGCAATGAACCTTCTGGCCTTGAATTGTATGTTTTTAAAAACCTTATGTATACAAGGTCTGAGGTAGTTAGTAGCAGGGTTTAACATGGATCTTACGGATCCCTGGTTTGGTTTTTTTTTTAATAGTAACTGTTGAGTGAAAGGCTCATCACTCTGTGCACTGTTTTTCAGCAGTTTTTCATCTTGCTTATAACCCTTCCTGTCAAAAGGGTTTTAGAAATGGAAGTAGCACCAAATAGTCCACAATAAGATGACTTCCTGTAACTGTACTTCAACTCTGATAATTTTTTTTTCTCTTTTTCTCTCCCCTTGTCTCCAAACTGTTGCAGATATTAATGACTGTGAGAGCAACCCCTGTAAAAATGGTGGCACTTGTATCGATGGCATCAACTCCTACAAATGTATTTGTAGTGATGGATGGGAAGGAACGTATTGTGAAACAAGTGAGTTAACTGCTCTTCAGCACGCAGAGAGATCTCTTGGGAAAACATCAGGAGGGAATGGCTGCTACTGTCTTTAAGATGATAGCGCCCAGTGCTAATTCAAAATAAACTCCAAAGGCCATGGTAGAGGACAAAGTGGCCTCTTTTGGTGTTTCCACTGAGTGCCAGGCTTTTGTATCAGAACTAAACCCAAGTTATGGAGCTGGACTGGGAGTAGAACCTGGCTCTCCTATTCTCCAGATTCTGCTCTGTCCTTTGGATGAGTTCCTGTAGGAAACCCTTAGCACAAGCATGCTCTGTTTTAGACACGGCCTGTCTGTGCATCACATGTGTTTTGTCAGTTGTGGGCAGAGAAGAGTGGAGCACCCAGTTCCTGTCCCCACACTGATAGGATAGTTTATGTAACAGGCCTTTTCACTTGTTTACTGAAACAAGATGTCAAAATGAAAACAAACTGGAGGAATGTGGTAGAATATTCTTAATCTGTGACAGCGCGTAAAGCTTTAAAAATACAGTCTTAAGTGTTTAATCCATGAAATACAGGCCAAAATTAGGGATGGGACATGTACCTTTCAAGCATTGTCAGTTCTGTAAACATGGCTTAGCTGGATTTCTCTCCTTAACATATCTAGATATTAATGACTGCAGTAAAAACCCTTGCCACAATGGAGGGACTTGCCGAGACTTGGTCAACGACTTCTTCTGTGAATGTAAAAACGGGTGGAAAGGAAAAACTTGCCACTCCCGTAAGTTCAGCATTTCCAAAACATAACAGGCATGCTCTGTTAGGCTGCTTGAACTTGTTGCATGGCCTTAAGAAAGCACTGGTATTAAGGGTAGTTTGGGTTCTCTGCAGGTGACAGCCAGTGCGATGAGGCAACGTGCAACAACGGAGGAACGTGCTACGACGAGGGGGACACTTTCAAGTGCATGTGTCCTGCAGGATGGGAAGGAGCCACTTGCAATATAGGTAAATACTCCTAATCGCCAGGAAGCAGATGCAAAGCTGAATCTGTGACCTCAGTTTTTCCTCTTGGCTCGGTTCTGACGGCTTTCTAACAACTTAGCGGCCAATCTTGTTTCTGTTGCAGCGAGGAACAGCAGCTGCCTGCCAAACCCCTGTCACAACGGCGGTACCTGCGTCGTCAGCGGCGACTCTTTCACTTGTGTCTGCAAGGAGGGCTGGGAAGGACCCACATGTACTCAGAGTAAGTCGTCTCTGCTTGAACTTTTCCAGAGTGTTGCATGATGAGAACATTAGCTCATCCTGTCGCCCTCGGAGTCGAGATTGAAACCAGAAGGGAAAGCTTGTTTGATGTAGGCTTTAGCATCACCTGAATCTTTGTTTTTAATGACTTTATGTGATAGAGCCTTGACCTGGGCATGAGAAAGTTGCAAATGAGCTAAGTGGAGACAGATGTTGTCTTGTTTTCTCCCGCATTCTTTTTCTACGAGCAGCTCTGTCTGCTTCCACTTTTTTTTCCCCTGTTAGATTCTTTACAAGGATCTCTTCCTGTGTACATGTGTTCCACAATGTAGTTAACAAATTTTGCGGTAGGAGCCTGGAATCAATTTAGTAGAGAATTTCAGCATATTTTTGTTAAAGTTGAGCTAAGTGTAACAACTTGAGCTTTAGGGGAAGTTTGATCCTTCTTTACTGACAGCAAGTCAAAGCCAAAGTCTGCATATTTAATATTGTCTGGCTTTGCTTTGCAGACACGAACGACTGCAGTCCCCACCCCTGGTAAGTTTAACGTGTTTATCTTTCATCCTTTGCTTTTTTATTGGTTTAGAATTCTAGATTCTTTTTATCTGTAGCAGTTTAACGCATACAATGACTTTTCTTTATAGTTATAATAGTGGCACTTGTGTGGATGGAGACAACTGGTACCGCTGTGAATGTGCTCCAGGCTTCGCAGGTCCCGACTGCAGGATCAGTAAGTGCTTCAGTGGCACCTCACCTTGATTTTTGTCTTGCTGGAATCTGGTTGTCAGACAATCATCTTAATTGAGTTAAGTGGTTGATCAGATTCACGATAGATGTCCCGTGTCTTCCGTATCCGTACCCAGATTGTAGCAGATGTGGGGAGAGGGCAGGAATGGCACTGAAATCAAAAGAAATCTTAAAAGTCTGTTGAGCTGGAGCTGAAACCTCTTGGTTCAGCTGAGTGGGCAGAATGCCCCTCAGGGTAGTCTTCCCAGTTAGAATGTGTTTGTGTGGCATAGGGTTCTGCTTGAGATGAAAGTGTGCCAGCCAAAAACCTTGTCAATTAATAATCCACCTACAAGCCCTGAGGTGATGTATGCACTTCCCTGTAATTTAATAATAATTACAGGTAGGAGGACACTAACACTTTCTTTTAATAACAGCCATGGAAATAGAAGCTTCGTCGCAGCAATAGGACTGGAAAGGGGTTTAACGTTGTCTTCAGTCGGAGAGTCTAGCAGGGGGACAACTCTGGAGTATGTCAAAAGGAGGAAGTGTGTTTGTGTGCAAGGAATGTGTCCTTGCCCTTGAAAAGCTTAAGTAGCCATAGGGGTCAGGTTTTGATCTTTGTTAGTGCCACACAGCACAAACTTCAAAGAACTTGCTCTGAGATTATACCGGTGCTGCTAAAAAGAATCTCTCCACGAGCAGACGCTGGAAAACGAACGTAAAGCTCCTGTAGGCAAATCTCTTCTATGTTTTTTCTGACAAAATGGAAAGGATATTATAGAGTAATTTTTAAAATTTCCTTTTCACTGTAGATATCAATGAATGCCAGTCTTCACCCTGTGCCTTCGGAGCGACGTGTGTGGATGAAATCAACGGGTACTGCTGCATCTGCCCGCCGGGCCGCAGTGGCCCGGG
Source organism: Merops nubicus (assembly GCF_000691845.1). Classification (NCBI taxonomy): domain Eukaryota; kingdom Metazoa; phylum Chordata; class Aves; order Coraciiformes; family Meropidae; genus Merops; species Merops nubicus. The sequence goes on along the minus strand of NW_008614488.1, from coordinate 82,284 downwards.
CTGCCAGGAAGGTACTGCAGGGCTCACAGCTGCACTTGGAGCAAGAGCTGTCTAATTGCATGCTAATGGGTTTGTTGTTCTCTGGGGTTCTGTGGTTTCAGAGGGTCGGGTGTTGTTTTGAAGCAGTTATCTTTACTGAAGGTGCAAACTTATCGCTAAGTTTAGATGAAGTTAGGAAAAGGGTTTTTTTTTCACTGTTTTCCCTGTTTTAAGTTTACAGTTGTGTTCAATCTCTCTTCAGTTACAGGAAGGCCTTGCATTACCAGTGCTCGAGTAATGCCAGATGGGGCTAAGTGGGATGATGACTGCAATACCTGTCAGTGTTTGAATGGGAAGGTCACCTGTTCTAAGGTACAGCTGTGCTGCGTGTTGGCTTATACTCTCTTCTGTCCAGTCACCAGTGGTTGCTTAGCAGCATTTATTCTCTTTCAGGTTTGGTGTGGTCCTCGACCTTGTGTGATACATGCCAAAGGCCACAACGAGTGCCCAGCTGGCCACGTGTGTGTTCCTCTTAAAGAAGACCACTGCTTCACCCACCCTTGTGCTGCGGTGGGGGAATGCTGGCCTTCGAATCAACAGCCTGTGAAGACCAAATGCAATTCTGATTCTTACTACCAAGACAACTGTGCCAACATCACCTTCACCTTTAATAAGGAAATGATGGCACCAGTAAGTAGCAGGAGGGAGCTCCCCGTGCTGCAGCACACACAGGCTTGCTGCCCACAGCAGGGAACTATTTTTGACTGGCTAAAAGTACAGTAAGAGCTGATGAGTTGAAAATGGAAGGTGTAGCAGAATTAGTACAGACTCCTACCTTAAATGCTTTTGTGTCCTGGGAAGAACAAAAACTGGTTTGGAGGGAAATCCACCTTCTCTTCCCTCTAGAACTCTTACTTCAGGGCAAAAAAAGAAATCAGTTTTACATCTGTGTGTTCATGTGCATATATAAATTTAAAAAACCCAACACCTTTTTTTGTATCCTCCAGGGACTTACCACAGAGCACATTTGCAGTGAACTAAGGAATCTGAATATTCTAAAGAATGTTTCTGTTGAATATTCCATCTACATTACCTGCGAGCCCTCACACTTGGCAAATAATGAAATACATGTTGCTATTGTAAGTATTCCTGGAATATTTTTAAATGTCTTAGTAGTTAATGGCTTGGATAGGTGTACAACATGTGGATTTCATAAAAATCTTAATTCCTGGCTTTGTCAGCACTTCTTGTGGTTTAGTTTCCATCCCAATTCCCTTTAAGAACAGGGAAGAAATCCTAGTTACATGTGCATACCTGACAGCTACCATCTGGTGGCCACTGTAACTGGTAACAAAACATTTATCTTGCATACTCTCTTGAACACTGCTTTTTGGGGGTGGTTTTGGTTGTCTTTGTAAAGGTGGGGACAGAAATTCTGCCTTATTAGTTTCTGCCCACAGCTGGGCTTTTTGTTTCTGTTTTGTTTTTTAAGTATTAAAAATACTGAGAGCCTTTAAGTGACTGCGGAAGTTTATAAATAGCAAATGACCCAGGCATCTGATCAGGCATTCGGTATTAATAGTATGACTTCTCCTGTAGTCTGCAGAAGATATTGGGGAGGATGAGAACCCAATCAAAGACATCACAGATAAGATTATTGACCTTGTCAGTAAGCGGGACGGGAACAACACACTGATCGCTGCCGTCGCCGAGGTCAGAGTGCAGCGGCGACCTGTTAAAAACAAAACAGGTGAGCTCCTCCTCAGCTCCAAAATCCCATGTTTTGCCATGACTAGAATGGCCTTTCAATGACTAGAATGGCCTTTCAAAGCAGGTGAAGCTTTTTTCTGAGGTTTGTAGCAAGTCTGAGATTCTCTGCCTCCTGGTCATGTTAACTGGGAACAATAGGGAGGCTTTACACCAGGATCTTAATACTTAAAGGAAACCCTCAGGTTCTGGAAGATGCTCTAAATCAGTGGCCTAACCTGTTAAAAGGGCTCCTGCTCTTCTGTGCTCTTCATGGAGAAATAAGGAAGCTCTGAAAGCTCCTGTGTGTTTGCCTGGCAATGCCACTGCTGTCCAGATGTGATGAGTTAAATATTGTTGGGAGTGTCCGTTGTTGGCTCTCTCTGTAGTGCTGGGCATGTGCTGGCATCTTACTGGCAGCCTCCAGAGGAGAGAAGAGTGATGGTAGTGGGTGTGGAGCCAGCTGCCCTGGGGGCAGGAGATGCTCCCTCTGAGCTGGGTGCCACGGCAGGGCCATGTCACAAGGGCAGTGTGACTCGTGCCAGCGATGAGTGGCGGACGTTGCCACGTTCCCACGAGGGCTGGCACTCGGTGCCCCTGTGCCCTGACCTCACTTCACACCCCCCCTGCATGCTCAAGCAGCCAGTTATCCCTCTGGTACCGTCCGGGCTCCAGTGGTACAAATACAGCTTGAGAACAGAGACTCGCTGTCTTTGTAGAAGGGCTGGACCAGAAGGCTGGATTTGCAGCAGGGTTAACTGGTCTCTGTCTCTTCCAGATTTCTTGGTGCCCTTACTGAGCTCGGTCCTGACAGTGGCCTGGATCTGTTGCCTGGTAACTGGTTTTTACTGGTGCATTCGCAAGCGCAGAAAGCAGAGCAGCCACACTCACACGGCGTCCGACGACAACACCACCAACAACGTGAGGGAGCAGCTGAACCAGATCAAAAACCCCATTGAGAAACACGGAGCAAACACTGTCCCCATTAAAGACTACGAGAACAAAAACTCTAAAATCGCCAAAATAAGGACTCACAACTCAGAGGTGGAGGAGGACGACATGGACAAGCACCAGCAGAAGGCCCGATTCGCCAAGCAGCCAGCCTACACTTTGGTAGACAGAGATGAAAAGCCCCCCAACAGCACACCCACAAAACACCCGAACTGGACAAATAAACAGGACAACAGAGACTTGGAAAGTGCACAAAGCCTAAATAGGATGGAGTACATTGTATAGCAGACGGTGGGGTGCTGCCATGCAGGGCCTTTAAGGATCGTTACAAAGGCACTCAAGAGCTTGTAGTTCTTAAACTGTTGTGTAATATTTGAGTCTAAGGCTATTATTTACTTAGAATCCCTGTGTTAATTTAAGTTTTGACAAGCTGGCTTACACTGGCAATGATAGTTGCTGTGGTTGGCTGGAATACCAAGTGCTGCATTTCACATCTATGCAAAACTAGTCAAAAGTGCCCTCCTGTAAATTCAGCTGTAGCTGATACACCATGGAAACGTTTCATAAGGAATTACATAGCCTTATTACTCCTCCTTTGTGTTAATTTTCCTTTTTTTTTTTTTTTTCTGCCAGATGTCCCCATTTATACAGTTTCTTTCTAGAATAATACATTTTATTTATATTTATTGAATTTGAGTTTTTTGTATATTGGTTTTATGGTGACGTACAACTAGTTCTGTATTTGAAAGTGCCTTTGCAGCTCGGAACCACAGCAACTATCACAAATAAGTTTATTATTTATTTTTTTATTGTATTTTTGTTGGGGGCGGGTGGGGGGAACTTGTCAGCAGTTGCTGGTAAATGAAGAATTTAAAGAGGAAAATGTGTCAAAAATAGAAGTTTGTATAGATATGTAAATAATTCTTTTTTTATTAATCACTGTGTATATTTGATTTATTAACTTAATAATCAAGAGCCTTAAAATATCATTCCTTTTTATTTATATGTACGTGTTTAGAGTTGAAGGTTTTTGATAGCATTGTAAGCTTGTGGCTCCTCTGTTTTGAATTTATTTTCTTGTTACATGTTGCCTATATGCCAAAACCTAAGGTGTTCTAAAACAGTTTATTTTTAATAGGATGGGCTTTCATGCCTTGATGCTGGTTTTTGTACAATGTCCAACATTTGAAACACCTTCCATAGTATCATCACTTTAAGACTATTTGTAAGTACTGACTGAGGCAGTTTAGATAATTAGACTAGAAAATTTTTTTTGCTGCTTTAGACTTGAAAAACGAGTGACAGGCAGATAATCTGCTAAGAAGCAGTTTAAGGGAACAAAACTGAGCTATTACTTTATGTAGATGAAATGTGAGTGGTTGCATGTAATTAAAATATCAAATTAGCGTGTGAAGTTGGAAACACAGCAATCTTATTTTGTAAATTCTAATTCTTTTTTTTTTTTTCTCACCATGAATATGTAATACTGAACCACTTGTAGATTTGACTTTTTTTGTAATCTACTGCATTTAGGGAGTATTCTAATAAGCTAGTTGTTGAATACTTGAACAGTAGAATGTCCAGTAAGATCACTGTGTAGGTTTGCCATAGATTACACTGCCCGCCTTAACAAGTGAGGAAATCAAAGTGCTATTACAACGTTTAAGATCAAAAAGGCTTATTATAAACATAGTCATCTCGGTGGTTAACCAGCGAGATCATGAAGATACCTTGTATTGTGATATTAGTGTTATATGAAAATGCATCTTTGATGTGTTGTTCCTGGCAATAAATCTTGAAAAGTAATATTTATTAAATTTTTTGTATGAAAACATAAAAGAGCGTGGAGATTATTGAGCTCGGAGCCGCTCCCCACGAGTGAGATGGGCCTGACCAGGGGCAGGTGCCTGTTTACCTTTCCAAGACCTGCCACTGATCTCAGTGGAGTCAGTTTTTTTGGCTAGATGATGACATGCTCCCCTCTGGCTCTGCAGCAGACCGAAGGGGTTTGAAGGCAGCGTGTCCCTCCTCGATGCCTTTTGGCTGATGTACCTCCGTGTACTTCTAAGAGGAGGATGATGTGGCTGGAATTGTGCAACCAGTTTGCTTTGCATGGGCCAATGAGCTACCACCAGATAGTAACCAAATCTAAGTAGCTAGGCAAGATACAAACTGCTGACCTGGATGGGAAAGGATCCACAGATTATACTGATCTCTAATGGGCATAAAAGTGCTTTGTAAAGCATAAAATAAACTCTTAAAATATTCAGCACGATGGCTGTTAATGCTTAACTAAACACTCCCTCCTAAGAGGGGCTGTGTGTGGAAGCTCTGTGATCCTCTGCTCTTCTTGGAGCACATCTTCCTGATGAAGCTGTAAATTTGTCTTGGTAAGGGGCTAGTACAAAGGTGAAGGAACAATTAACAGCATGTAACAGACTCGGTGGAAATATAATAGAAAGTAGGCTCAGGCTATTCAGTCAAGGCTATTCCAGATTAAACCAGCCCCCTGCAGGGTTAGGCCTTTTCAGCCATATTTTGTTTGTAGTAAATATTGGTATTTTATATAAAGATTGCTGCAACAGGAATTCAACAACCACTTCAAAAATCTGATAGCAAGACGTACTCTGTTATGTACCTTCTTTACAGCTGTCTAAAAAAACATTTTATAAAAGCTATTTAGTGTTACTTTTTATTTTGGATTTACTTTCAAAGGATGTTTCTAACTTGCTGCTACACAGGAGTGAAAGGGGGACTGCTCTTACTCTTCACAGCCACATGCCACATAACTCCAGAACCAGAGGATCACCAGTTTACTGCCTGCTGAATGGGAAAGTCGAGATTAGCTTCAGCTGACCACTTCAATAATTCCTCAGCAGACAAATCCCATGAGTATCTGTTTCCCTTTGTTCCCTGACTTCCCAATCTGCAATAAAACATACACGTCGTGTCTAAAAAAGCCACTTAAAGATAATAGAATCTTCCTGCCTCAGAAGTACAAAGTGTGGCTATTAACTGAATGCTTTTCCAGTCTTCCAATGCTGAATTAACTACCTTCCTGACATCTCCTGCTCATGTAGGTCTGGAATTCAATGATGCAGAAACTAACTGCCTCTTCTAAATGACTGAAACTTTTATACCTGAACTTGGAGGAATAAATCAGTCTGCCTTCTATTAAGAAAAAAAAATAAATAATTAAAAATATGGGTTTTGCTAGTCCTGGGAACATGTATTTGACAGACTACTTTGAAACCTACTGGGGCAAATTCTAATGATAGACTTAAACATTTAATACAGTGACGAAGCTGTTCAGATCACTGAGGACTCAGCACAGAGCAAAACCTTGGTTCCTCTCGCTTCAAACTTGTCAAAAGTTCAGCACAGTATATTTATTTATTTATTCCCAGGCTTTCCTGTGCTACAAAGCACTGTACGGGCAATGCAGAGGTTTTGTTACTGCAGCATTTCTCCACACACAACCTATTTTTCCCATGTAACTCATTTCATCATTACCTCCTAGTGTTGTAAAACGAGAGCCGCACAAGTCGTGCAGGGGAAGGAAAGAGAACTCAGTGAAATTACTATAATGGTATTTTAAAATTCTATCCTCATATCTCATTGGTAGCTTCAAAATTACCACTGGTGAATATGATACAAAATCAGTCTTCCAAAGCCCAGAACCACCACCAAGCTGGGGGCTGGGATATGGAGCGTTTTCCGTTGTCATGAAAATAAATAGAAACATGAAGCTGTCCCATCAGAATACCAAGACATTTATTTGGGTGGAAGTTACACTCTGCCAGTTCACAGTTTACTACTTTGGGAAGACATATTCTGTTTAGTCAGCAGAAGTTTCCCACTGTGAGTGCATGTTTGTCCTTTGGATCCTGATTCATCTAAGAAGTGAAAAATGTGTGCTTCCTGAGCTGCCACTTAAACCGGGGAGCTTTAAAAATAACTAAATAAAATCACTCCCCTTTGCACCCTCAGCTTGTGCATCTAGGGCCTAGCAAGTCTGACGCAGCTATTTTCCTCCCCACAGAAACACCACTTGTTCTTACACTGGCTGGCACACCCACACTACAAGAGTTAATGTTATTAATCATGTCTCTGCCAAACTAGAAAACGCACGAGGTTGGGCTCTTATCGCTTCATGTTTTCAGTAGTGTATGCAAAGATGAGAAGTTCTGACAAGGGAAGTACCAAATTAAGCCTTTTCCTCCCTAGAAGATGGAAGTGATTGTGTAAGCTCCCCCTCCCCTTCCAAACAGAGCTAGAATATTTAAGAATTTGTCAGCTTCTTCTTTTCCAGTCTTGACACCAGTGGCCATCACGACGACTGCTCCTTCGCTTTGAAAGGTCAGCTGCTGCTCCCACAAGAGGGGGAGAACTGTACCAATAGCTGTGCTGTGAACAATTCCCACTTGTGGGGGTGAGGAGGAGGAAGGCAGCGAAGGTTCTGCAGGGTGTGTTGGCCACCAGCTGGAGGCTCAGCAGACGGCTGCCCTGGCACCGGGGCAGCAGGGGAGCGGTGTGGGATCAGCCAGGGCGTCAGGCTGGGGTTCCAGCCCACATCTTCCAGCGAGCGCCTTCTCTGTGATGTGCAAATTGTTTCAACCAGTTTCTCTACAGGGTGGAGAAATAAATCTCTATTCTTTTCATTCTAGCACTATGAGATCATATTAATATTAAAAAGGGGCATGCCCATCTCTAGAATTATAGCTCAAGACACTTTTGTTTCAAGATCTGATGCATAAATCAAAAAGATAATTATTGTTGTAGCAAATAAAGCAGTTATGGAGCTAGATTACTAATTCCTACTACTGAAGTACTATTCCTCACCTGTACTAAAGGAATTATCTTTTGACAGAATGGCAGAAAATCAGTGAAATTCTCTTTCAAAAAAGGTGCACTGTCAGCTCTCACAGGAACCAGTTCCCAGCTCTGGAATAATTTGCATGGATAGTAAAGGAGGTAGGACAGTGGAGGTTAATTCCCTGGACAATTTCCAGGTTACAGCTGAAATGCCCTGTGACACTACATCATTTTCACAACTCTCTTAGGATTTCTCAGCATAAGCTGACACCAAACAAGCAAACAAACTGCCTGTCTAATAACATCACCTTATTGCCACTGTGGAAAGGACAAGGCCACGCACTACCTGGTCCCATTTTAATTATCTGGGGGCAAACAAAGTCAACGAGATGGAAGGACTGTACTTGAGCGAGTTTATGAAAGAATTTGCAGCACAAGTTCCTTACCCAGCTTGCTTCACCTTGAAGGAATTGCTTACCCTCAGTGCTGCCCCAACTGTCAAAATAAGCATATTCATATCCCTCCCAGGTTCAGCTGCAGAACCCTTTGATATCCCTCTGATGAAAGGCTCCGTGTGCTGCTATTGCCCCGTCCCACATCTGCTCATTCACATAGAGCTTTGGATGCTAGTTAATGCTTGTTAGAGAAGAAAAAAGCAGAAAGCAAAAAGTGAGGAGTGCCTTTTATTAAAGCTAATTTCTGAGGCCAACCCACACTTCCCACTGCTGGCTAAAAGACTCTTGATACTATTAACTCTGTTGCTCAAGCATGCGTTAAGTGTTTTAATACAGTACGAAACCTTTTATTAAATACTGATATGGGCAATGGGATGACTACTCCTAACATGCAATCTGTAGCCTAACTACATGTTCCATATTTCTTATTCCAAAAGCAAACAACGAAATACTTCCTCCATCTTGTTCCTTAAAAAGAATCCATTTTCCAGCCAAAAGCCAGTGAGATGATGATATAAAAAATGTCAGTTAAAACCCAGCCATTGCGACCCACATGGAAGGAAGTTCATGCTGACCAAACAAACGCTTCCTGAAGGCTACTCAGCACCTCACTTGGTCAAAACCTTCTGCAGCAAGAAGTTCTGGTTCTTAAAGTTTTCTCTTTTTTGTTAGAAACAGGTGCTCCTGAAATTATTCAAGTCAGGCATGAAACAAAGAAGTGGCCCCGGAACTGTAATAACAGACTAAGTGCAGCTCAGACCCTGGAATGCAGAACCACAACCCGACAGGTAACATCAGGACTGGCACAAAGCTCACTACCCAAAATAACCCTTGTGATAGTGAAAACCTCCGTACGATCAACACTGGGCAAGGGAGGTTTTACATCAGCCTGCTTCCTCTTTATAAATAAATATGTAAAAGGCTGGTCTAGCCTTTGATGTGTGTTTAAACACAAAAGTTCGCTAAACAAATATTTTTAACTTCTTTGATGTAAAGAATAATGGAAACGACAGACTGCACACATTAGAAAGTGTTTGGCTAGGAAAAGACTGTTTTATTATCAGCAAACAGCACAGAGCAAATTAACCAAATGATTCATTAGAAAAAAAAAACCAACCCAAAGCTGGCTGGTTTGGAGCAGACAGTTACTTCTCTTTAAGACAAACGTGGCTTTTTTCAATCCTAGCTCTGCATCGTGGGCTTTAGCCAGACTCAGATCTACACATATTTCAGAGGAGTTCAAAGAAGCTCTGAAAATTAAAAAGAACCAAAGAAATCGTTTCTGTGCTCTGATGGCTGTTTCAGAACAGACTTAAATGTTTATTACTTTTAACAGAAAGGCACATTGATGCTGCTCAGAAGTAAACTGGCAATTGAAACCCACAGCCAAGACTTGCAAATGGCTGATTTTACTCCAGCTCAGTTTCTAAGGTTTTAGTTTTATTTTTTTCCGAAACCTTAGGAGATCAGATTTGTGGTTCAAGAGCATGTCAGTCCACACCTCTGCCAGTTATCTGCGTGCAGGTGGATTTTTGATAAAGAAAAATGCAAAGACTGAGAAGATGACCTTGGGCTTAAAGTATGGAGACAACAGAGACATATGGTAACAACCCAGCCTGGATGTCCCAGCATCACGTAAAGGCACCCACCAGGTTTGCAAAAGGGAAACTTTTAGCTACACAGAAAATGGTTTCATCTCCCCAAGACCCCTATAAATGTATGATATTCATTAGTGAGGGTGCATGCAGGTATGTTATTCAATTAAAACTAAATTGTCATTATAAGATTGAATGATACATAATAACAGTATGTGATGATACAAACTATATGCTCTGGTTTCTAATACTTGAGTTAAATGGATTAGGAGAGGAGAGAAGCAAGAAGGTGGGAAGCTTCAGATCCAAAACTGTTAGCAGTAATAGTTTGGGACGTGCTTGCTCAAGACCATTTGCAATTTTCACAGATACAGTCAGTGTGTTCACCACCTTGCAAAATCAAGTGTAAGGTCTTTCTCCTAACCAGAATGAAATGAAAAGAAGCGGCTGAAGGGATTTTATAAACCAAATCTGTGTCTGCTACTGCAGTGATCTAAACCTCTCCTGTAGGTATCTGTTACAACCAAGAACATTATCACAAAGATCTAAGGAAAAGCAAAGTAGAAATAATAGAAGCTTAAAACAGCAGTCTACAATATATGCTGGTACCATTTCTTATCACTTTATTTCCTGTAAGAACTCAAAGAAGCCACCCAGAAAATCTACACTAAGATTTCAGTATAAACTATCAAATTATTCTATTTTTATTACTCTTATTTTTCTGATAAACACTGAATTAAACTTCCTTATACCTCTCTTTTCTCTTCTGACTCCCTTCCTGGACCTGTACCTCAAGTCCATACAAAAGACAAGAGTAACCATACCTCAGGCTATGCTTCCTCCAAACCCAGGTTCATTTGCAGCCTCGGATTTGCTGTTACTAGGAAAGACCTTTCTGCAGAGCCAGAAGATGGGTAAGCACTAGTAATCTTACTGCAAAGCACTGTGAGAAACATCATGCAAACAGGCTGAAAGAAAAAAGAGAAAATGTCTTCTAGCAGGCACACAGAATCTTCCTCATTTATAACAAAAGCAGAAATTATTGATAGTAGAAAGATGCTGCTCAGTTGACAGGGTCGTGCTGTCAGCTGCTGAGCTGCTGACTCTCAGAGGGACCTGCACCTACTCTAATGCTTATTGATGTGAATCTTCTTAACCTAAATGAGGATAACCACAGTAATAAGAATGTCAGTAAGATTCTTCTAAATTACTACACATAAAATGTCTGCAGTCACACTCATTTTAAGACAATGATCAAAGAAAATGGCTTATATGTTTTATTTTAGACATTTAAAAAAAGATAAGCATGAAATAAAAATCTTAACATTTCCTTAGCTCATTAGCATATACGTTACAAAAGCAGTATGATAAAGCACTGTGCAATTAGAAATTATCTGTGTCTTAAAATAACAAATAACTTGGGCATTGCTAACACATGTAAAACAGTGTGTTGTCCTCAGACACAGGCAAGCCCTGATCTTGAAACATGAATGCACGAAGATGTGTGTGCAGGTTTAGGTATGAACTTTTCCCAGCAGCAGTGTTTGGACATCCAGGTGACTCTTACACAAAACCAGTCTTGGGTCTTCCAAAGACCAAATGCATGATCACTTGCATCCACAACTTGGGTTAGAAATAAATCTTTGTATCGAAATTACACATGCAGAAACCAGACTAATTTTGAACCACTTTGAAAAGGTAGGACCTAAATTATCAGCAACATTAAATCCCAGTTAAAGATTTATTTGAAATTACCTTGATTTGCCCTACTGTTGGTAATGTTCATGTGAATAAACCATGACCTTCCTAACACGGAAAAAGGATTAGTTTTTACTAAAAATAAACTGTGTGTTCAGACACAAGCAGAACACTGAATAACTGCAGCTGCTAACAGATCATGAAAGTGGTTTTAACTTCTGCTGTCATCAGCTGATAGGACTTTTTAATAGTCTTAGAACACATATGGATCTAAAATTTTGCTTAGTAAATATTATGAGATTTTTCTTTCTATAAATACTACACCGGTTTGCATAATATTAATGTGTAACTTAACAGAATTATCTTCATTACAGTTTTAAAAGACTAAGATACTTAACTAAATTTACTTAAAAAAATGTTTATTTAAATTGCTTCCTACTTTTTGCATATGCTTTCCTAAAACAAATCTGGCTGCCCACCCCTGCCATCAGGGTAATGTTTCAGACTTTATGACTTCTTAAGCCTTCGCAGTTTTAACTTCCCAAGACCATTTTCAGCTTCTTTTTTTCTTTTTTGGACAAGCTTCTCTGAAGACAGAGGCCGCAGCTCTAAACAAGACGATGGCATCACAGGCAATTCTTCAGCAGTTGTGCTTGGCTCATCTTGGCTTGTCTGCACTATATTGTTCCTCTCAGAAAGAGGCCGGGAAAGGGTTTTTCTCAGAGTTAGTGACTCCTCATCAGACTCAGTCTTTGTTACATCTTGTTTAGAAAATGACCTGGAATTAAGTGGGGTCTTCTTCTCCAGGAATGGACCTAAACAATCCTCATCGCACTTACTCGTTTTTGTATTGCCAGGAGTTAAAGGAGACCCTTCAGAAGATACTTTTTTGAGGCGTTCTAACTTTTCTTCTGAACCACAGTTCTTTTGTTGAGCCTGTGTCTTGGTCGCTTTCTGACTTTGTTTTGGACCCAGCAGTGCTGACTCAGAGCTACACGGAGGGTTCTTGCTTAGAAGACTCGACTTCAGCCTCTCCACGGAGAGAGGTTTTTGCTGGCTGCTAACATCATCTGGCTGCCTCTGATTAACATAATTTTCCAGCTCTAAAACAGGAAGCTCCAAGCTGCTCTCAGCTGTATTTATGCAGTCCTTTAGCAGTCCTGTACTCTTGCATTTCACTTCAGATGGAGGACTGAGAGAACTCTGACAGTCATTCTTTCTGTTCCCCGTCTGTGAGTCCACCGAGCCAAGATACACTTTCTCAGAGCCCTTGCTGATTTGAGGTTTGCTTGTGCTAGTTTTCCTTGGTTTTGTCCTCTTCACACTGCAATATAAAGCAATTTTGTTTTTAAACTAAAATCTCTGAAACACCACGAGGGTAACCCCCTTTCTGAATGTGGAAAAAGGCCCTGTAGATCATCTTGACAAGCAGTAATGTTTGTCCAGTGTGGATAATATCAAGTGTATCCATTTGATTTTCCACTGCACTAGGGGAACCCTATTTATTAATGACTAAGCCATGAAGGAGTTCACATTCTATTCCAAGAGGCAGAACTGGATACATTACAGATGTTAAAGGTCAACACAGCATAAGTATATTGAATTCCTTCCCAAACCAGCTAGATAAAACAGTATTTGATAAGTGCCTAAATCATTTCAAACCATTCCCATATATTCATATGCATCATGTATATCTAAAGACTAGAGGGGGCAGGCAGGGAGAGGCAGTGTGAGCATCTCTGTGTGAGAGCTTCTAATCTCTGTTTTAGAATGTTCCTCTGGAATTTTTCCCAGGACATTTCAAAGCCTTACTTTAAAGTTAACCACTACTCTAGTATCATGCCCATTCATCTGGGAAGGACTTTGGTAATGCAAGTAGATGATATTCTAAAAAGGAATTATACAGGAAAATGGGATTGCAAGGGACCTGATGAAGTGTCAGTACATAAACACTCCTCAGCAGCGTGCCACCTACCCTACAAATCCAGATTTCACGTAGGCTGTAAGATGAACTTGATCAACAAATACTGAAGCTGAGTCTAAAGATACTAGTGTTGATCATCTCACGCTGAGACTGCTTTCTGCTGCTCTGCTGCTGCCAAGCAGCTCCTGGGTCAGTATATCTAACTCTCCAGAAAGAGAGCTCTTCCAGAATAGGTAGAGCTGGCACACCTCCAAACCTAATCTCGTTTCTAAAGACAACACAGATGAGACAACATGGGTGAAAAAGAAAAGTTGCCAGGGTTCACAGCAAATCCCTGATTGCACAGTTGATTTGGGGCTACTGGCAGCTTGCTCAAGTGAGGGCGGCACCCTGGTACAGCCAAGGACCAGAAGAATGTTCAGCTGAGCAGCTGACCCTCCCCGTCCGCTGTGCCAGGGACCCTCGTTCATTGTCACCAAAGATCCAGACTAACATCATGGCACACTGCAGACTCTCAAAATGAACAAAAAGTATATTTGCAAAGTGTTTTTCATCAGATTCGAGCATGACATATTTGCTTTGGCTCAGAGCTTCATTCAAGGAAAAAACACCCTGTTTTGATACTGCCTAGTGCTATGTGAGAGATCTGTGTGGGTTGTAATAGCTTTTTTTCATGCTGTACAAAACAACAAGGATCATTTTATCTGCTTACCCATGCTACAGTTGTAGTCTCTTAGTAATTTAAAATTATCTTTTGTAAAGGAGTTTATATTATTGGAAATTTTCTATATTCCATTTACCCAAATTTTAACAGATTATAAATTTAATGCCTTGGAAAGAATAATGACATACATTTCTTTCAAGATGTCTTGCTTTATTTGTTCATTCAGGCTCATCTTAAGCTTCTTGTTCTCAACAGATTCAGTAAAATATTCAGACGTCCCATTGGAAAGTTCTTCTTTCTGCTCCAAAAGAAAATACAGGTTTAAAACATGACACATCAAGCTATGATTATTCAACACAAAACTCCATTTCTAATTCTAAGACTTACAGATGTTCTTTATTATTTTGATCCGAGCAGTCTAAGAGAAACAATTATTTTTAATCTTTTAATATTTGAGAGTCTAGTCAGTTCCCTCCCCTTTCAGACTCCCAACGAATATATTTCACATGCTAAAATATACCACAAACAAACAAGGCTGTAACGTAAAGGATAGAGCTTTCCAAGCTGTCTGAGGAAACTGTTGGCAAATATTTGACATCTTTGTGGCTCAAACTGTGACAAATGCCAGGAATCTCTCTTGCAGACAGGAGCATGTTTGTCAGGTTTTTTTCTGAAGAGACTGACTGGCGCAGCGGTCTATACACTTATTCTCAGAAGAATTCCCATGATTTTCCATCCTGACAGAAAAATATACACTGTTATTTGCTCATTTAAGAAGGCAAGGGTTAAAACTTTTAATGTGAACATTGAAACGCTCGCAGCCTGTAGTGGTTGGCTACTAGGGGACAACAGGGGAATTCTTTCTGGTCTCAGCTAACAGCAGCACCGTGGTTTTATATAATACAAGATTGGGGCGAGAGGGAGGGAAGGAAAATGCTCTTTTTCTTCAAGCTGTGAGCATTTCCTTTCACAATGAAACAATCTCACTGAGAGAAGGGCCATTTGCTGACTTCACTAGTAACTACCACATACATCAAAAAAGTATTATCTCTGAGGCTATGAAGAGAAAAAAAATGTGGCAAAGTCAAGAAGAGAAGAGGCTTTGTCCATCTCCTTTTCTTTGATAGCATTTTCTCCACCAGCCTGCATGATGCAGCTTCTGATCGGGGCACATCAGCTGCAGGGAGTGCTCGTCTGGGCCGTTCCTTGCCCCGCTCACTGGGGCCAGCAGGCTGGAGCCAGGCAGCTGGGAAGGTCTGGAGCAAGCAGAGGAAGACTGCAGAGGCTCAAGGCCAACGCGTGTACATGACCCCTGCCTGCAACACCCCTCAGGAACCTGTTGCTTACAGGGGATTAAGCCCTGCCTGGTTTAATTTTTATTTCTATTTTAAAGAAGAGGGGGGAACCCTCACTGCTCCTTCCAGCAGAACACACCACTGATAACAACTTCCTGTTTTCTAAGCAGAAAAAGAAATGAAGCCATTTCAACAGTTTAAAAAAGTGCAGCTGTTTTGAGCCTCTCGGAGGCAGATTATGCAAGCATGTTTTTGAGTGTATTGACAGATGCATGAAGTGCTGTCCACTAACACTGCCATATGTGTTTACAGCAGGCAGAAAAGACATGGGACACAGGCAATGTGATTTCAGCCTCAGAAATCAAGCCTAACTAGTTTAATCTAAGGGATTAATTGCTGCTTCTCTTCTTGTTAGAGGTATTTGTCTAAATACACTTTTATATTCTGTAAACTATTAAAGCAAGGAATATTACTAAGATACACAAGAGCTTTGCTAATTTTAGAAGAGGACACAGACCCTTAACAGTCAAGTCTGTAGAAACTCCTCAAATTCCAGTAACACTCACATAACTCTGAAGGCTCTTGCACAATCGTTCTGCACCAAAGCAGCTGGCGAGCACTCTTACTTAGCCAGAGAACATGAGCACAAGCAGAAACATTTGAATTCCTGCTTGATAATAACTAGTCAGGCTAATTCTATTAAATCTGCTTCAGTCCTCAGCTGAGGACATCAACACAGCAGACTGACAGGATCACCAGCCTGCGAAGGAAGTTCTTGTAGATGCGGTAAGCAACGGGTGCAAAGAAGCACTTTGTACAAAATCCAGTTTCTGTCCACACCTGGTCACTACTGCAGCCAAGCAATAACGCCCAGCAGGAACCTGTACCAGATTCTGAAGGGTGCATGGGCCCTGCCTGGGGCGTGCTGTCATGCCAGGCTGTGAGGAGCAGACCTTGAAAAGGGGCAAAGCTGACAAAGCCATGTCACTCACGAGTTGAGTCAGCCTGGAGTGAATGGTCCAGAGTTGAAGGCCAAGGCATTCCCTCACTACACCATCATCAGACTTTTATTTTGTTTTCAAACAGCTTATCACATAAAGTAGTGACAGAAAAGGGTTAAGGCGTGAAAAAAAAAAAATTAAAAATCAAAATGATTTATATGTGAAACACTTCTGAACATGCCCTCTAAGTACAGTAGATTTTCCCCTTGGAACCACACCCTGTAAGTGCTGTATTTTGAGAGCTGAACAATTAACATAAGGCATATGAGTCAGTCTTTGAAAGACTCTGTGGGAACCAGAGAGCCTTTTGCTGTTAGGAGTGATGTAAACTCCCTAAGGCTGGAATAAGTCCACAATAGAAGGCAGAGAGTCATAAATAACAACAATGGGCACTCCATATACTACTAAGACACTCAGCCATTATTGGTGATACTTCCTTTATTTTCTTTATTAGACTTAATAATTTTAGTTAATTAAAAAAAAATAAAAAAAACACTGTCTGTTTTGGGAATACTATTTATTTCCTATGGGAACTTCAGGACTTGTTAAAGAAAGAAAAAAAGCTAATCTGCTCTCATCCTGTCTAGTAATCCCGAATTCCTTTTAGGCAGTGAAATAATTAAAGAAAAATATTCCAGGCATAAAAAGGAGGACGGCAGAAGCAGACATCACATAAACAATGACACCACGACAGAGAAAAACGTCAAAGCACCGCCAGGCCTGCGACTTGACTCTGAAAGAGCTGCAGGGAGTGGGATTGCTGCTAACAAATTAAAACCACATTTCTTGGCAAATTGTTAAAGACAGACATATTTACATTTGTATAGAGACTGGGTGGGCACAAAAGATTAAAATGCTGCTTTAGCCCTTGAACTGCCAAGTTCTATTAGAAATCTGTGCTCTTAAGATTCTAGGGTAAGCTCACTCTTTTTTGTCACTAAAACTCAGCAAAGAAGGGCCTGCAGAAATGAAGCTTATGAAGTCTTACTACTCTACCTGCTCACAACACTGGCCTCTCAAAACCTCATGTTAAGATCTTTAGTATTTATCCAAAGAGATGTCTGGGAGAAAGACTCTGTTAAGATCTACAGAGAAACATGACTGCTAGGTACATAATATAGTTGCTTTAAAGCTTATGAAATTGAAAATTCATTCTCCTGCTATCTTATTCAACTTACTATCTCATTCAAAATGAAAAAGAAACCCTCAGAAATGTAAAAGTGGTGACTGTCATCTGCAGCTCTCTCCAGGATGGCCAAGTTCAGGTGTCAGAGCATTAAATACCTGTAAAAAAACTACTCATGGGTGTGCATTTGGGAAGAATCCTTACAACTCGTTATCCTGAAGGAGAGTGACAGGTTTGGCTTTTTCAGCCCGACAATAACACTTGTAGAAATATATTTACTTCTCCAATCTAGGGTTTGGGATGCTGGGCTGAAAGAAAATTTTCCAAAGTGAACAGTGCTGCCCCCCCTTCCCACCTCTCATTTGGTTTCATACTTTCTAGTTGTTTGTTATTATGCTCTGGGTAACAGTTGCACATGCTTATGTAGCAATAAAGCAATGCGAGAGGATAATTAAATTTTGTGTCTGGTTAATGGCAAAAAAAGCCAACACAATAAAAAAATCACACATTGTTTCTGAATTGTATTCAATGTGGCTCAACTTGCTCATCAAAAAATACTTAATAGAAAACATCAATTGGTCCAATAAATCAAATTTAGTGTCAGAATGCCATACAGGAGGGGACTGAATATAATCATGTAGATGAAACAATGGAATAAAATACTATGCCAGGCACACAGAAGTGAATAGAATTAAAATCAGTAAAAGGAATCAAACAGAAACTGTTATTTAGGGGAGCTTCACGTGAGCTTGCAACCACGTGATTTCTCTTAATGCTACTTTAAGCAGTATCATGAGCTCAATCATCTAAGATAACCTTCAGTTCTCAGAACTATTCTAATAGATGACTGGCAGATCAGAGAGGTCACACAAGACTCTTTCCAATCTGATAAAGAGAAGAAGGCTCCTAAAGCAAGTGAGTAGGCTTGTCAGTGAAGGATGAATCAGATACTATTATCTAACTGACAGAAAATCAGAGATGGGACTTTGGGTCTAAGTCTTCTGCCCTCTCCCATCCCACATGAAGGAAAAGTTTCTCACAATCTCACGATTAAAATTTTTCAGCATTTCCAATGTAGTGATGTATCTTTCCTAGCAATTCTACTTATGAACTCCTACCATCCTACCACATCATAACACATTCATAGAAGTATTTTTCCAAGTACAGAAATGGATATTATTCTCAAACTCAAATACAGTGGCTTGATGTGACTTGTGGAATATTGCTCTACATTTTAAAATGGACTGTCCTGCTCTAAATGTCAGCAAATTCCAGTAAAAAAGATTAAGGATCATTCTATGCTACACATGGGAGTACTGATGTTTCATTTGAAACAGGCATTTTTAAGGAATGTTGATGGTTTTAAAAAGTACATTCTTGTCAAGATTGAAACTGGAGAAAGAACCAGAGCAAACTGCATCTCTCCAGTGAGGAGCAGAACTGTATGGCCTACACAGGACCTAGCACAGAAAGCAAAATATAGCTCCTGGTTTAGCACAGTCTTCATTATTTTATACCAACATTCATTTTGATTTCATAGCGTGGGTCTTAAGTTTTTGCTAGTCAAGAGTCCTTTTGGTCTGCATTACTCAGCTCAAGAGTAATCCCAGACTATTCTGAATGTAGGAAATTCAGAGCTCTCTAGATTTGTATTTGAACGCTTGCTAGATAATAGGAAACAGAACAATTTCTAATAAGCTGTAAGTGGCACGAAACAAGTTATGATATCTTATTAAAAAAGTAAAGTTGCAGGAGGGCCTTTTAAAAAAATGGCTCCACACCTGTAACACACATAGCAGGAACACACGTAACACTTTCTGAAGCCACAGAAGGTGCTCCTGAAACAAACTATTTATTTACATATGAGAAGCACGTGACACACGCTGCATGTATTTGCTTGAAGGCAAAAAGTGCTAAAATTAATGTTAAGTAATTGAGCTATTAATCATTCTGATTTTATACCCTGATGCTACAAGACTCAGATTCTATCTTCAGAGAAAGTGTCCACTGATAAGAAATGGAGGAAAAGGCAAGA
The DNA here is from genome assembly GCF_000691845.1 of Merops nubicus. Lineage (NCBI taxonomy): Eukaryota > Metazoa > Chordata > Aves > Coraciiformes > Meropidae > Merops > Merops nubicus. The sequence goes on along the minus strand of NW_008614488.1, from coordinate 63,000 downwards.
GCTTTTCAACCAAAATAACTTCCCTCAATGACAACGAAGAAAAATGTGAAGCATAGGAATGCTCAATTTTTATTTATTTTTATGAAAATCAATGTCTTAAAAGCACGCACCTCTAGCTACCCTTTCCCATCAATTTTAAGCTTCCTGTCTCCATGAAAGAGGATGTACATCCAAGATACACATGTTTTGTACTTTTATAAAATAAGCAGACAGCAATTTCATGTGGTGCTTGACCCCTCTCCCCAACTTACAAACCATGATGGAAAGAATCTATTACTCGATTGCCACATGAAGAGCTGAAAAACAAGCCACTCCTGTAATCCTCTACTGCAGCTCTTAACAGTCTGACACAAGGATCCCCTAGCTGCCTACCTCCCTGAAACAGGTATCAGAGCCAACCAGTACAGATGTCTAAACACCTACCAGTAATACTGAAGTAAACTTGGTATTTACCCTTCCAAATATAACATGGGCTAACATAGCAGAACACTACTGATAGTGCTTGGTGGATACAACATTATTCATCTACTTAAGAACTCCAATTCTTACAGGAAAAAAAAAATCTACAGAAGAATATATAAATTTCAAAACCCCAACTGCTCTCTTTATCCAGTTACAATACTGTTTAACCATTGTAGATCTTGAAAAGAATAACTAATACTCTTGATTCTGGTTATATAAAAGCAAAACATGTAAAATAGGCAGAACTGCACAGCCCAGGAGATAATTACTCTTCAACAATTAAGTCAGTGTTTCAGCTTGGTTTCCAAAACCAACACCACCACCCCAGAAGCCCCCAAGATTTCTGAGCTCACACTGGAAATCTGTCCCTCTAAATACTTTCAAATTGTAACAGATTGTTCAGGAATCCTTCCGTGAACTTTACCACCATACGTTTTAGCTTACTGTTCAGTCCAGTTATGAAACTCCTACTAGTTGTAACAGAT